>NC_073406.1:26933867-27058867 GCF_028641065.1 Leucoraja erinaceus | reverse complement strand
TGGGTGATATTTCGGGTTGGGACCCTTCTTCAGACATTTTTAGTCGGGAGAGTGGGTTTAATTAATCTTTGTTCATTGCATATTGTGGCCTTGTATTAAATTGTCAGTTTACAACCAAGTCGACTGACGTTTTATGAAGCTGAAGAAGACAAGTTTTTCAGTTGATGTGCACTGATTCTATTAGTGATATACTCATCTTTTTTTAATCGCGTCATTTGGAAGTGGGTGTGGAAGTTCATGGTTCCTTTCATTCTGATGCTGTGCTGGACTGAAATAAAAACAGAAAATGTTGGAGAGACTCAATGGGTCAGGCTATATCTGTACAAAATGAAACAGTTGATGCGTTGGGTCAATCTTCCATTTGTCTTTGTCCTAACGTCACTTGCATCAAAATAAAATTGGTTTGATTGATAGACACAAAATGCTGGAGTTACTCAGCGGGTCAGGCGGTGATATTTCGGGTTGGGACCCTTCTTCAGACATTTTTAGTCGGGAGAGTGGAAGAGTGGGGGAGGGGGTAGGACAGAGGGGGGGGGGGGGGGGGTTGAACTGGAATGGAACTGGAATCAAAGAAACAGGACAGATTGGGGCCGGCATCAGATGACCTCAGGCAAGGGGGTTCCCTGATAGGCTGACAGTTGGCCAGGGACAACTAGTCCCACAGGTTGCAACTATTTACCCCCCTTGGGTCACCCCCCTATTCCTAGGCAACAGACAATCTATCAGGGAACCACCTTGTCCGATGTCATCTGATTTGTCCTGTTTGTCCTTCGCTTCCAGTTTTTTCCCAAATGATCCGGTCCTGACCTGAAACGTCACCTATCCATTTTTTCCAGAGATGTTGCCTGACCTGCTGAGTTACTCCAGTATAAACCTGTTCCGTTCAGTTTATTTTATTGTCATATGTACTTTTTCTCTTCTTATCGAGTCCACACACAAGATTAGAAGTTGCTCAGCCAGAGCTGAAACACACTTGTCGGCATCTGCACACAATGGTGTCTGTCTTGTCACTTCTTGCGCTTCTTGTGCGTGGTGGTGGAAAGATTGGTGGAAACAGGGCCGTGACGTGAACGCTCATTCCTTGACCCCATCACATGTACTAAGGTGCAGTGAAAAGCTTTTGTTGCGTGCTAACCTGTCAACAGATAGACAATCGATGATTACTACCGATTACAGTCTGAAGAAGGGTCTTGACCCGAAACATCACTCATTCCTTCTCTCCGCTGCCTGTCCTGCTGAGGTACTCCAGCTTTTTGTGTCTCTCTTCAGTTTTAACCAGTATCTGCAGTTCCTTTCTACACATTACAATCTATCCCCAGCATCTGCAGTTCCTTTTTTAATTACATCCTTCATCATAACCAGGAAAATTAGAAAAACAACATAGTTTTCAGTAGGAGAGAAGGTGGGGGAGTAAAGGGTGGACCAATGGTAGTATTTCCCTTAGGATGAGTCTAAATGCATAGTGGGCACATTGTGTGTAATGTGTGGTAAATGGCAAAGCTGTGGGACACATCCAGGCCAGCCCAAGGCACAGGGACATCTGGGGAGGACTGGAACAGGTAGACAGAACCAGTGAAAGACACAAAATGCTGGAGTAACTCAGTGGGACAGGCAGCATCTCTGGGGGGAAGGGTTGAGACCCTTCTTCAGAAACAGTGAGCTAAGATTGGAGAATTTCATATTGCACCCAGATGTGTGAGATGTGCCCGTCTTGAGGAAGAAGTTGCTTGTGTTTTGTGTTTTGTGGTGACATGCAGGAGGCAGAGAGACCAGAGTGGGAAAGTGGTGAAGTAAGGTGGCAGCAACTGGAAGTATGGGCTCACTTTCATGGTAAACATTGGCCAGGACATGGAAGGTATCTCTTTGAAAATGCCCCATGGCATGTTTTACTTTCATCTGAAAGCATAGACAGAACTTTATAACAGCATTTAAAAGACACTTGGACAGGCACATGGAGAGGAAAGATTAAGAGGATATGGGCCAAACGCGGGGAGTGGGGATTAGCTTAGATGGGTCATCACGGTTGGGCGAAAGGGCCCATTTCTGTGCTGTATATGACTATGATCTTCAGTAGAAAGCCTCCACTGAAAACTGGTGGGGGAGTAATGTCATTCACACTTACATTAGAGCACTCCCTCACTATTACACTAGAGCACTCATCTAGATATTGAGTTCAAGTCCTTGAACTTCAATTTAAACCCAAATGCTGACTGAAACAAGAGAGCTACTCATTCAGCCAGTTGTATTTTAAGTTTATGCTTTGGGTGAATGAGAGTACATTTCAGACACTTTATGTAAAACCACGTAACAAACACAAACAAATTTGAACCCTGCACTGGAATGCTTGACCTTTGCACTGATTTCCTCATGTTGTGGAGCTGTCTTGTTGAGGACAACAAACTATAAATGTTTCCCATAGTTTCCCCACAGGAAGTCAGGTATTTCACGTGTCAAACTATGGGACAACAAAGCCCTACAAAGCTGCATCATGACTTCCTGACTCTTATCTCAATGCCCTGATCTATGAAAGCAAACATAGAAACATGGAAACATAAAAATTAGGTGCAGGAGTAGGCCATTCGGCCCTTCGAGTCTGCACCGCCATTCAATATGATCATGGCTGATCATCCAACTCAGTATCCTGTACCTGCCTTCTCTCCATACCCCCTGATCCCTTTAGCCACAAGGGCCACATCTAACTCCTCTTAAATATACTCAATGAACTGGCCTCAACTACCCTCTGTGGCAGAGAATTCCAGAGACTCACCACTCTCTGTGTGAAAATGTTTTTTCTCATCTCATGCCACATGCCTCATACCTCTCTATCTACCTATGTGGCCACTTTCATGGAGTTATGGGTTTAGACTCCAAGATCCCTTTGTACATCAATGCTGTTAAGGGTCATGCCATTACTTGAATTTTTTTCCTTATATATTTGACAACCCAAAGTGCGACTTTCCCATAACTGGTCTACATCCATCCCACTGTTGACCTTGACAGCCTTCCTCCCAGTTCACGACTCCTGCAATCTTGCCATGTCATCTGCAATCCATCTACATTTATGTCCAAGTCATTTATATATATCACAAACTGCAGAGGTTCCAGCACAGATCCCTGTTGAACTCCAATGGTCACAGACCTCCAGCATGAATATTGTCCTTCCAACACAACCCTCTGTCTTCTATCAGTGAGCCAGTTTTAAATGCTTTGGACCAAGTCACTATTAATCCTGTGCATTTTAATATTCTGGATCAGTCTACCATGAGGGACTTTATCAAGTGTCCTCATTGATCACCTTGGTCATCTCCTTAAAAATCTCAATCAAGTTAGAAAGACAGCAGACACCTTCTGTATTAAACCCAGCATCTTATCCATAAACTTCCAAGCCTCATAATATGTTATAATCCTCAATCACATCTCCTCTTTATTAGCTCCTCCACTCCAGACCCAGCACCTCCTGTCTCTCCTCATAACTGAACTGCTCCACCCCAGGCAATGTCTTGGTGAATCTTTATAATAATAATAATAATAATAATCTTTATTGTCATTGTACAAGACAACGAAATTTTGTTGGAGCAGTCCTCCAGCTACACAGGAATATGAGTATAAAAATACGTTTAAAAAATAACTATTAAAAAATTAACTATAAACATATAGGAGTATGGGCGGGTGTGTGAGAGAGAGAGGGGGGGGGGGAATCAGTGTGGGAGGGGGATAGAGTTCAGTAGTGTCACAGTTCTATGGTAGAAGCTGTTTTTTAGTCTTGTCATGCGGGCGCTCAGTGTCCTGTATCGTCTTCCTGAGGGCAGGGGGGTGAAGACGCAGTGTCCAGGGTTTGTGCTGTCTCTAATAATGCCCTTGACCCTCCAGATGTAGCGGGTCTGGTAGATGTCCTCCAGTCTGGGGAGCTGGGTGCCAGTGATCCTCTCAGCAGTCTTAATAACGCGTTGGAGAGCTTTCCTGTTCTCTGCGGTGCAGCCAGAGTACCATACTGTGATGCAGTATGTGAGAACTGACTCGATGGCTGACCTGTAGAAGCTCACCAGCAGCTGTTGTGGGAGACGTGCCCTCTTCAAGCACCTCAGGAAGTGAAGCCTTTGAAGTCCTTTCTTGGCCGTCGCCGTGATGTTGACGGTCCAGGTCAGGTCGTGGCTGATGTTGGCCCCGAGGTACCTGATGTTCTGCACAGCCTCCACTGTCTCGCCGTTAATGGTGATGGGCTGATGGACGAAGGTCTTTGTTCTCCTCCTGAAGTCCAGGATCATCTCCTTTGTTTTTGCTGCATTGAGGATCAGGTTGTTCTCATGGCTCCAGCTCACCAGGTTCTCTACCTCTGTCCTGTAGGCGGCCTCGTTGTTACTCGTGATCCTGCCTACCACGATGGTGTCACCTGCAAACTTTAATATGGTGTTGGCCTCGTGGGTGGGTTTGCAGTCGAGAGTGTAGAGGGAGAAGAAGAAGGGGCTCAACACACAGCCCTGTGGTGCACCGATGTTCAGTGTGATGCTGGAGGAGACCTGCCTCCCCATGCACACAGTCTGTGGTCGGCCGGTGAGAAAGTCCAGGACCCAGCTGCTCAGGTGTGTGTTGAGGTCCAGCTTGGTGACTAGTTTATGGGGGGGGGGATGGTGTTAAAGGCGGAGCTATAATCTATGAATAGCATCCGCACATAACTGTCCCGCTGGTCAAGGTGTGTCGGGGTGAAGTGGAGGGCCAGTGACATTGCGTCCTCCTGTCCCCCTCAAATTTCATATCCTTCAATGCTTCAGGGGTGATTTATTGTCACGTGTAAAACACAGTGAAATTATTTTTCAAGCCACCAGATTTGGTGCTGTTTCCAAAGTCCATTGCGCGCGTTGTGTCTTCTGGAATGACGCCTGAACCAGGTGAGCTCCAGGCTGTTGCAGAGCCTCCAGACATCGTCATCGTCTGTATCGTTCAGCGGACTGATGTCCCTCTCCTCCTTTGTGCCCTGGGGGCACCTCCTGTAGCCAGCCTTGAGGCTGTGGAAGGTACAACCTCGGTTCACTCTCACCGGCCCTTGCTCCTCGCGACCGCCATCACCGGCTCCCTCCTCTCCGGTTCTCTGATCTTCAGGGAATGAGCAGGGGCCGGACTCAGTGGCTTCCCCCCAACTGGCCGCATCCCACCGGATCTGTCTGGGCAGGTTCTGGTTCCGCTGCGGTCGGGCGGGCCAGGCCCAGTGTGGGGAACGGCCGCAGCATCCGCTTGGCTTGCTGGGATCCTATAATCCCAAACAATCCTTCCCATAACGTGATGACCAGAACCGGAATCAATGATTTATCGATTCAGGCGTTTTTTCAGGCGACTGCCGGCGACTGTCAGAGTGGAACACACACACACACACACACACACACACACACACACACACACACACACACACACACACACACACACACACACACACACACACACACACACACACACACACACACACACACACACACACACACACACACACACACACACGCTTGCACACACACACACACACACACACGTTATGCAGGCGGGGACACACACAAGTGGACACACACACGCTGTCTGACACACACACAAACGCACACTTGGTGCAAACACACACACACGATACACACACACACACACACACACACACACACACACACACACACACACACACACACACTTACACACACACACACACACACACACACACACACACACACACACACACACACACACACACACACATCGCTTGCTTCACCAGCCCGTTATGCAGGCGGGGACAGGGCAAGTGGGGGGAGCGCTGTCTGAGTGAAATTCACTTGGTGCAAAGCCAGCGATACACATAAACACACACACTGACACACGACAAAGCCATACACACACACCGGGAAGGTGTACGGGAAGTTTGGCACTGTAATTAAGATGGTGAACCCACAGTGTACGGAAAGGATCACGTAAGTCCTTTAAAAGAGGGAGGAGGGGAGGGAGAAGGAGTTGAGACAACTTTTAAGAAGCCAGAGATACAAGTCTGTGAATCTTGGCGGACATTAACATTACCGGTCAGTTATCCTTGGTTCTGAAAACTGCTGCTTACATTTTTTTTCCCCCAATGAGCAAATTCACCAGTCAGTACCGCCTGCAACTTACGAGAACCTACGACAATCTTCAACCTCCTGGCAACCCAGTAGGACCTCCTGGCAACCCAGTAGGACCTCCTGGCAACCCAACTACGGCACAAGAACTCTCGCTTCTCTCCATGACGGTTTCATCATGGTCATGAGGAGTTCCTCAAAATTCGCGGCCTCATTATGGTCGCCGCTAATTTTTCAACATATTGAAAAATTCGTGGCAATAATAATGAGGCTGCGACTAGATCCTAGAATGCAGGAACTCCTCATGACCATGAAGGGGACTCCCCGGCAACCATCCGCGAACACGTGGTGACCATGTGGTGACAAGTGAGACAGGCCCATCAGGGAACTGGAGAGGCAAATGGATGACCTCAGGATCATCCGGGAAAATGAGAGTTTCCTGGACAGAACCTACAGCGGGACCGTTACACCGAAGGTACTGAAAGAGAAGGTGGGTGACGATGAGGAAGGGAAGGAAGCTTAGAGTACAGGAGACCCCGGGGGATGTACCTCTTGAAAACAGGTTCACCCTCTTGGAAGCTGTCGTGGTGGAAGATGCTGCCAGTCTGAGCGGCGGACAGGTCTGCGAATCAAAACGTGGCACTGAGGCAAAGCTGAAGAGACAGATGTCAGGCAGAGCCGTGGTAGTCGAGGACTCCATCGTGAGAAATACAGACATGGGTTTCTGCGGCAACAGGCGGGATTCAAGGATGGTGTGTTGCCTCCCTGGTGCCAGGATCCAGGACGTCACGGACCGATTACAGGGCATCCTCAAGGGTGAAGGTGAGCAGCCGGAAGTGGTAGTGCATGTCGGCACAAATGATGTCGCGAAGAAGAGGAAAGAGATTCTGCAGCGTGACTTCCAGTTCCTTGTGTTGGTGAGAGCAGGATCAGGGAGATAGTGCATCTGAATGTGTGGCTGAGAAGCTGGTGCAGGGGGCAGGGATTTAGATTCTTAGACCACTGGGATCTGTTTTGGGGTAAGGGTGAAGTGTACAAAAAGGACGGATTGCATCTTAACAGGCGGGGGACCAGCATTCTGGCAGGCAGGTTTGCCACTGCTACAAGGATGGGTTTAAACTAAATAATGGGGGGGGGGGGGGAGACAAATTGGAAATACAAGGGTGGAGTTAAAGGAAAAGAGAGTATAGGAAAAGTTATGAAAGACACCAGAATTAACGGGACAGAAAGATCAGTTAGGAGCTTATTTCTTATGGCAGAAGAGTTGAACAGGTACTTCGGTTCTGTCTTCTCTAAGGAAGACACAAACAATCTCCCAGATGTACTAGAGGACAGAGGATCTAGGGAGACAGAGGAACTGAAAGAAATTTGCCTAAGGGTAGAAATAGTATTGGGTAGACTAATGGGACTGAAGGCTGATACATCCCCATGGCCTGGTGGTCTGCATCCCAGGGTACTTAAAGAGATTTTTCTAGAAATAGTGGACGCATTGGTGATCATTTTCCGATGTTCTATAGATTCAGGATCAGTTCCTGTGGATTGGAGGGTAGCTAATATTATCCCACTGTTCAAGAAATGAGCGAGACAGAAAACGGGGAGTTATAGACCAGTAAGCCTGACATCGGTGGTGGAGAAGATGCTGGAGTCAATTAGTAAAGAAGTAATAACTGCACATTTGGATAGCAGTAAAAGGATTGGTCCAAGTCAGCATGGATTTATAAAAGGGAAATCCTGCTTGACTAATCTTCTGGAATTTTTTGAGGATGTGACAAGTAAAATGGATGAGGGTGATCCAGTGGATGTAGTGTATCTGGACTTTCAGAAAGCCTTTGATAAGGTCCCGCACGGGAGACTGGTGGGCAAAATTAGAACACATGGTATTGGGGTAGGGTATTGGCATGAATAGAGAATTGGTTGGCAGGCATGAAACAAAGAGTAGGAACAAACAGGTCCCTGTCAGAATGGCAGGTAGTGGCGAGTGGAATGCCGCAAAGCTCAGTGCTGGGGTCGCAACTATTTACAATATATTAATGATTTAGATGATGGAATTAAATGTACCATTAGCAAATTTGCAGATGACGCAAAGCTGGGTGGCATTGTGAACTGCGAAGAGGATGCTAGGAGGTTGCTGGGTGACTTGGGCAGATCATGGCAGATGCAGTATAGTAGTAAGATTAAACGAGAACTTACCAGTTTGAATTTTGATCTTTATTTTATGAGGAGTTACGATGAGGGATTACGTGAAGACCCCACCAGCACATGCGTGACATACTTCAAAGCAGCGGTGTGGAATCACAGAAACAACACAATAATTGAAATAAACATAGTAAAGATAAGGAGAACTAAGATACCAGTTGACCGTTATAATTGAGGGTGGGAGCGGAGGGCATGTAATCTCTCATCGTAACTCCTCATGAAATAAAGATCAAACTTCAAACTGGTAAATTCTCGTTTAATCTTACTATTTTACTTCGGAGTCACGTGAGTGATTACGTGAAGATTTTAAAGCTCTGTGATTTCAAACCATGTAACAGTCCATTCTAGCACAATTCATAGTGCTATAGCTCAGACCTTCATCGTGGTGAAGGCTGGACAGGAACTCCAGTACATTAGTTATAGTTGTTGATCTGTATGTTGTCCCTGTTCTTGAGCAGTATGTTTCCCATTTTCTGATACTGGAGAGATATTGTTTCTTGGTGGAAAGTTGGTGAGATGCTGTCATCGTGTCCATGGTCCTATTTGACAATCCTAGGTCCAGTAAAGGTCTTTTTAGAATCTGCAACCCAACAGGTTTATTCTGTCATGGCATGGATGACTTTCGCCTGAGACAGGGTGGATCAGTAGATCTGGTCCCCTGGGAATGGTCATGGGTGGTTCAATTACCCTGACAAGGACCATTGGGAACCATGGCTGTGTAGGCCAGTTGGGTACTACCAAAATACCTGAAGCTGAGTCCATCTGTATTTTGCATAGTACCCGACTGATGAGGCAGAAGGGGGAAAAGGCATAGAAAAAATAGTTACGATGAGGGATTACGTGAAGACCCCGCCAGCACATGCGTGACATACTTCAAAGCAGCGGTGTGGAATCACAGAAACAACACAATAATTGAAATAAACATAGTAAAGATAAGGAGAACTAAGATACCAGTTGACCGTTATAATTGAGGGTGGGAGCGGAGGGCATGTAATCTCTCATCGTAACTCCTCATGAAATAAAGATCAAACTTCAAACTGGTAAATTCTCGTTTAATCTTACTATTTTACTTCGGAGTCACGTGAGTGATTACGTGAAGATTTTAAAGCTCTGTGATTTCAAACCATGTAACAGTCCATGCTTCACTCACTGCCGAAGTCATCCAAGGGAGGAAGTATGTAATCAAACATGAATTTGTTCATAAACCAATAACAATATTTATTTGAAACAATAACAAAGAAAATAACGTTCCCCCGGGCTTAAATTATATATTTGCAGAGTCTAAAATTCTCTCTGTAAATGAAACAGATTTTACTATTGGCTTGTTGTAGAATGTTTGGAAAGTTCTTTCCATGGACCACCCCGCTGTTGCCAGGATGTGGTCCAATGGCACGTCCATTCTGTTAGCCGCCGATGTGGATGCTGCCCTGGTGGAGTGAGATGTGTAAATATCAGTATCCACTCCAGCAGCTCCCAATACCTGTTTGAGCCATCTAGAGATGGTTTGACATGACACCCGACCATGTGGCTTTTTGTGGCTGACCCATAGAACTTTTTCTCTCAAGTCAAGTCAAGTCAAGTCAAGTTTATTTGTCACATACACATACGAGATGTGCAGTGAAATGAAAGTGGCAATGCTCGCGGAACAACAAAACAACCAAACAAATTATAAACACAATCATAACACACATATTATTTTACATAATAAATAATAGAAGGAAAAACGTTCTGTACAGTTAGTCCCTGGTGAGAAAGGCGTTTACAGTCCGAATTGCCTCTGGGAAGAAACTCCTTTTCAACCTCTCCGTTCTCACTGCATGGCAACGGAGGCGTTTGCCTGACCGTAGCGGCTGGAACAGTCCGTTGCAGGGGTGGAAGAGGTCTCTCATGATTTTGTTTGCTCTGGAGTTGCACCTCCTGCCTTATAGTTCCTGCAGGGGGGTGAGTGAAGTTCCCATAGTGTGTTCGGCCGAACGCACTACTCTCTGCAGAGCCTTCTTGTCCTTGGCAGAGCAATTCCCGAACCAGATGGTAATGTTCCCGGACAAGATGCTTTCCACCACCGCTGCGTAGAAGCACTGTAGGATCCTCGGAGACACTCTGAATTTCCTCAATTGCCTGAGGTGGTAAAGGCGCTGCCTTGCCTTACTCACCAGTGCTGAGGCGTGTGATGACCATGTCATATCCTCAGAGATGTGGACTCCCAGATATTTAAAACAGTTCACCCTATCCACAGGATCCCCATTTATACTCAATGGAGTGTACGTCCTCGGATGATGTGCCCTCCTAAAGTCCATGATCAGCTCCTTCGTTTTTTTGATGTTCAAGAGGAGGCTGTTCTCCTGGCACCAGAGTGCTAGATCAGCCACCTCCTCCCGGTAGGCCCTCTCATCATTGTCTGAGATCAGGCCCACCACCACAGTGTCATCAGCAAACTTAATTATTGAATTGGAGCTGAACCTAGCCACACAGTCATGTGTGTACAGGGAGTACAATAGGGGGCTGAGGACGCAACCCTGGGGCGATCCTGTGCTCAGGGTGAGGGACTTTGATGTATTCCCTCCCATCTTGACTACCTGGGGCCTGGCGGTGAGAAAGTCCAGGACCCAGGCACACAGGGAGGTGTTGAGCCCCAATTCCAGTAGCTTCCCGGCCAGTCTGGTGGGGACTATCGTGTTGAAGGCTGAACTGTAGTCTATGAACAGCATCCTCACGTAGCCCCCCTTCTGGCTGTCCAGATGGGAGAGAGCGGTGTGCAAGACCTGGGAGACCGCATCGTCCGTGGACCTGTTTGGACGGTATGCAAACTGCAACTGGTCCATGTTACGAGGGAGGAAGGCGCAGATGTGATTCTTCACCAGCCTCTCAAAGCATTTCATGACTACCGAGGTAAGGGCCACCGGACGGTAGTCATTCAGGCAGGCTGGGGAGGCATTTTTTGGTACCGGTACAATGATGGATTTTTTGAAGCAGGCAGGGACCACGGACTTGTCCAGGGAGAGGTTGAATAATGTAGTGAGCACTGGAGCTAGCTGCGTAGCACAGGACTTGAGTACTCGCCCCGAGATGCCATCGGGGCCTGCAGCTTTTCTTGTGTTCACCCGTGTCAGTGCCCTCCTCACATCGTGCTCGGACAGCGAGAATGTGTGCATATTCCTCCCTTCAGCTTCGGTAGCCAGCCCGCTGTCGGTATTGTCGATAGTCGGCAGACCTGGAGTGGTGTTGCCCCTCTCGAAACGAGCGTAAAAGGAGTTCAGGTCGTCAGCTAGGGAGGTGCCGGCACATGCGGATGAGGGAGCGGTGCTTCGGTAGTTGGTTACAATCCGTAGCCCCTGCCACAGGCTTCTGGTGTCCCTCAGGGAACTTTAGGTTGTGTTGATATATAGCAGTAGGTGAGTCATGACACATAACGGGGGTCAGGTGGGTACGCCCGGAATTCCATAATGAGTCCTAAGTTCCTGGTCTGCTCTGTTTTACCAGCTCCTGAATAGTGAACGTTATTTGGTCTGATGTTATGACCATATTGTCCAGTCTGAGTAGGGAAAGGGACTGGACCCTTTGTGCTGAGACTAACGCCATCAGCATAGCCGTTTTCAGGGTTAGCTGTTCCAGAGTGAGGGATCAAGCTGGTGGCCATCCCCTTAGGTATGTCAGGACAACACTGACATCCCAGATCTTGGTGTACCTAGGTGTTGGGGGGTTTGTATTGAAGATCCCTCTCATTAATTTGGCCACCAGCGGATGAGACCCTATGGCCTGTTGTCCTGGTGCCTGCCCCAGATAGGCTGACAGTGCACTTCTAGCACAATTGATAGTGCTATAGCTCAGACCTTCATCGTGGTGAAGGCTGGACAGGAACTCCAGTACATTAGTTATAGTTGTTGATCTGTATGTTGTCCCTGTTCTTGAGCAGTATGTTTCCCATTTTCTGATACTGGAGAGATATTGTTTCTTGGTGGAAAGTTGGTGAGATGCTGTCATCGTGTCCATGGTCCTATTTGACAATCCTAGGTCCAGTAAAGGTCTTTTTAGAATCTGCAACCCAACAGGTTTATTCTGTCATGGCATGGATGACTTTCGCCTGAGACAGGGTGGATCAGTAGATCTGGTCCCCTGGGAATGGTCATGGGTGGTTCAATTACCCTGACAAGGACCATTGGGAACCATGGCTGTGTAGGCCAGTTGGGTACTACCAAAATACCTGAAGCTGAGTCCATCTGTATTTTGCATAGTACCCGACTGATGAGGCAGAAGGGGGAAAAGGCATAGAAAAAATAATTCCCCCAGTTCAGCGAGAATGCATCCATCGCTGCTGCCTCAGGGTCTGGTTCCCAAGCGACATATATTGGTACCTGGTATTCAGTCGGGATGCAAAGAGATCGATATCTGGTATTCCATATTGCTTTGTAATCTCAGCAAATGCTTTGGGGTTTAACATCCATTCGGTGTTATAATTGAATTTGCGTGACCTGGTGTCTGCCACTGTATTTAGCTTACCTGGTAGGTAAGTTGCTGATAGCCAAATATGTTTGTCGACACACCATTGCCAGATTGTGTTGACCAGATTATCACATGATATCCATTTTATCCTGCCCATATGGTTAATATAGGCCACCACTGTGGTATTGTCTATCTGTAAGCGGACATGCAAATGGTGCATATTTGAACAATAAGCTTTTAACCCATAGAACGCACCCAAAATTTCCAATTATTTTATACCCAGTGTCTGTAGTAGTGATGATTCTAGATTAGTTCATCTACCACCTGTACTGGATATAGTATTAGTTGCTCCCCAGCCTTGAGCACTAGCATCTGCTTGTATTGTTAATGTTGGATTATTGTTAATGATGGGACTGGAACCATGTTGTCATATGAGGAAAAATTGGAAAGACTGGGCTGTATTCACTCGAATTTAGAAGAATGAGAGGGGATCTTATAGAAAAATATAAAATTATAAAAGAACTGGACAAGCTAGATGCAGGAAAAATGCATCATGTTGGGGGAGTCCAGATCCAGGGGCCACAGTCTAAGAATAAAAGGGAAGCCATTTAAAACTGTGATGAGAGAAAACATTTTCACCCAGAGAGTTGTGAATTTGTGGAATTCTCTGCCACAAAAGGCAGTAGAGGCCAATTCACTGGATGAATTTAAAAGAGTTTTAGATGGAGCTCTAGGGGCTAGCAAAATCAAAGTGTATGGGGAGAAGGCAGGCACGGGTTACTGATTGTGGATGATCAGCCATGATCACAATGAATGGCGGTGCTGGCTCGAAGAGCCGAATGGCCTCCTCCTGTACCTATTTTCTATGTTTCTATGTAAGAATATTTTGTATCCAGGTGAAAATGGCCACCAGTTGGACTGGTGCAGATTGCCTTGTGAAGAGATGTGGTTGGAGATGGTTGGTGCACTGGGCAGCTGGGACTCAGGTCACTACACACTGGACAATGGTACATGAAGCGTGGGAGAGTCGCCCCCCTCCACAAGGTCATCTCCTTTGGGTGAACTTTTGACCTTTGCATGAATTCTGCCCATTTTCTTCCCAGTCTGGTGCTCTGGACAACTTTTATAGGAGGGTTTGAAAGATTTGAAAGGTCACATTCTTCCAAGAATGACTGCAGCAAAATCCAGAAGAATGTAAAGCTATCAACATTAGACTGTTGATGATGACAGCAATGTATTGGTAATTGTGGAGAGGAAATACTTTCATGGGCCAGTTTGTCTCTTAGCTGGGAGCAGGGTTGTGTGAAAGAATTGACAGATGTATTCCTGATAATCTACAGAGATACAGCTGTTGTGCGGGCTGAGAATGTTGAGTTGACTAAAGCTTAAATGTGTGGAATGTAAATTGCTTCCACTCTTTCATTCCAATTGCATTAGAATCCTTATTTTCACACTTGATTCCCTAACTTCACCCTGCTAAGTAAACTCAGGACATTACTGTTAGCTCTGCAATGGCGAACAATAACAGGAGCGATAAGATCAAGCTCACTGGAACGGAGTATTGAATGGAAATGAGAGGATTTTCTTTTAAATAGAGGCCAGAAGCTGCTGAGTGAGCCTGAAACCAAGGCAAGCTACTGCCTTGGAGTTGAGAATTTATATTGCGTTGAATTGCGTGAGATCTTTGCAAATAAATGAGCACAAGACGATGCTTGATGTAAGATTCCACAAGTCTGCCACTACACGTATAAAACTGCCAGCAGGAGTATTACATAGAGCTGGGGTGAGGGAGTTGCCAGAAAGGATAGTTGGACTTGTGTAAGAGCCAGTAGATGGCGCTCTGGGAGATGGGGGGGAGGCTGGGACTAAATGGGCTGGAGGGCCATCTTCATCTGAATAGAGTTATGGAGTGATACAGTGTGGAAACAGGCCCTTCGGCCCAACTTGCCCACACCGACCAACATGTCCCAGCTACACTAGTCCCACCTGCCTGCGTTTGGCTCATATCCCTCTAAACCTGTCCTATCCATGCACCTGTCCAAATGTTTCTTAAACCTCGCGATAACATCTGCTTCAACTACCTCCTCTAGTAGCTCACCTACCACCTTTGCGTGAAAAAGTAACCCCTCAGATTCCTATTAAATCTTTCCCCCCTCAGCTTAAACCTATGTCATCTGGCCCTCGATTCCCCTACTCTGGGCAGGAGACTGTGCGCCTACCTGATCTATTCCTCTCATGATTTTGTACACCTCTGTAAGATCACCCAAGGAATAGAGTCTTAGCAACTCAATCTCCCCCAGTAGCTCAGGCCCTCGAGTCCTGGCAACATCTTCGTAAATCTTCTCTGTACCCTTTCCAGCTTGACAACATCTTTCCCATAACATGGCACCCAAAACTGAACACAATACTCTAAAAGATGCCTCACCAACGTGTTATATAACCGCAAGATGACCTCCCAACATCTCCACTCTGCTGTAACGTGCTGTCAATGTGCGAATGGACAGGGAGGGAGAATTATAACCACATGGAGAGAAACTTATCTAGACAGCTGTATTCAAACATGTTTTAAACAAGTTATGATGACACCGTAAATGACAACAACTGGATGTGACTCCAGGGTCAAGCTTTTCCTCCAGAGGGGTTGGCAGTTTCTGGAACTCCATTAATTACAACTTACTTTTCAGCTGCTTACAAAATACTATGAGGAAATTCATAAGACGTGTTTTTCTTTTTGTTTTAATTACCGTAGAACTTTAAAACATAAGAAATAGTAACAGGAGCAGGGCAGTCATCCCTTCATGCCTTCTTCACCGTTCTGTAAGATCGTAGTCAGAGGCATGGAAATGGGGCCTTCTGCGAATATTGCCTAGGCCATCCAAAGTGGCATTTAGGGCTAGTCCCATTTGCCTGTATTTGGCTAGAGCTCTCCATAATATTCATATCCATATGGAGGGAGGAGATTGATGGTATACTGTATATCATGACATTTGTGGGTTTGCTTCTGAGCAAGAAGGGGCACCTTTCCTGATGTACTAGTAACAGGTCAGAGGCAGGAGGTCCAAGCAGCACGGAACAACTGTTAGTCGTGAAACACCGTTAGTGTGGCATGGTGGCACAGTGGTAGAGTTGCTGCCTTACAACACCAGAGACCCAGGTCTTTAAATCTTCCCCATTGCATCTCCACCGCCAATCCTATAAGGATAATTGGCCAGTCTATCCTAACCAATTCCCTTCTCATACCTTAAAAGTCTCCTTTATTCAAGTTCAGGGTCCCAGTCTCTGAATTAACCATGTCACTCTCCATCCTAATACAGAATTCCACCATATTATGGTCACTGTTGCCCAAGGGGCCTTGCACAACAAGATCACTAACTAATCCTTCCTCATTACACAATACCCAGTCTAGGATGGCCTGCCCTCTAGTCATATTGGTTTAAAAATACATTGCTGCACACATCCCTAATTTCCTGCTTGATGCTTTCCCCAACCTCCCACCTGCTGTTTGGTGGTCTGTATACAACTCCAACAATCATTTTCTGCCTGTGACTATTTCGCTGTTCTACCCATACCGATTCTACAGCATCCAAGGTAATGTCTCTTCTTGCTATTGCATTAATCTTTTGAACCAGCAATGCCACCCCACCTCCTTTTCCTTTCTGTCTATCCTTCCTGAATATTGAACACCCCTGCATGTTTAGCTCCCAGCCTTGGTCACCTTTGGGCCATGTCTTCGTAATTCCAACTGTATCATATTCCTTAACTACTAACTACTACCTGCACATTCAATTCATCCACCTTATTACGAATGCTCCTTTCATTAAGGCACGAAGCTTTCAGGTTTGTTTTTCTTATCTCCCTTCTACCTTTTGCTTCTGTCCCTCTGTCACCTTGCATTGGTTCCCATCCCCCTGCCCTGTTAGTTTAAACATGTCCTTTCCTACTCTCTCTTTCCTGTTAACTGCATGCATGCGCGTCCACGTTGTTGACTCCACCCCCCACTGTTTCGTTTAAACCCACCCGTGTAGCACTAGCAAACCTGCCTGCCAAAATGTCAGTCCCCCTCCAATTAAGGTGCAACCTGTCCCTTTTGTACCGGTCACCCCTGCCCCAGAAGAGATCCCAATGATCCAGAAATCTAAATCCCTGCCCCCTGCACCAACTCCTCAGCCACACATTCAGATCCCCTATTTCCCTGTTCCTACCCTCACTAGCACAAGGTACTGGAAGCAACCTAGAGAAAACCACCCTAGAAGTCCTGCGTTTCAGCCTCCTACCTAGTTCTCTGTACTCATGTTGCAGAACCTCCTTCCTCTTCTTACCCACGTCATTTGTGGCTACATGCAAAACTACGTCCGGCTGTTCACCTTTCCTCAAGAGGATGATTTGAAGTTGGTGCGACAGGTAAGCAAGGTGGTGAAGAAGTTGTTTGACACGCTTGTCTTCATTGGGAAGGGCAGTAAATACGCATGCTACAGCTGTTCAAGATGATGATGAAACCACATTTCAAACATTGTGTGCAGTTCTGCTCATCCTACTATAGGAAGGATGTCATTAAACTAAAAAAGGGTGCAGAAAAGATTCATGAGGACAATACCACACCTTGAAAGCCTGAGTTGAATAGACTGGGACTGGTTTGCCCAGAGTGCAGGAGGCCAAGGGGTGATTTTATAGAGGTACTAGACCAAGTGCAGACACCCCCAACACACCCGTTCCCTACCCGTAGCCCCCATGGGAGGCGTGGTTCTCCAACTCAAGCCGTTCCCAAACGTAAGTGAAGCTGCTCACTGCTAGCCGAGCCATTGTGATGTCATCAATTGAAGCTGGTCGTTTTAAATTCAAAGTCTTTTGATATTTTTTAAACTTTTAATCAATAATGTTGAGAATAATTTGAGAAATAAAGCATAAAATGTTCAGTGAAGGTGATATCGGCCTAGAGGGGAAATATGCCAATCGGAATATGTAAAAATGTAATCTCTACCGCGTAGTGTTTTTTCGAAGATGTAAAGACAACCACATATACACACCCACATATACACACACATATATACACACACACATACACACACACATATACACACACATATACACCCACACACACACACACATACATATACACACACACACACACATACACACACACATACACACACACACATACACACACACACACACACACACACACACACACACACACACACACACACACACACACACACACACACACACACACACACACACACATATGCACACACACATACACACACGCATACATATACACACACATACACACACACATATACAAGATCAGATGATTAATAAGTATATGATATGATTTTATGGGAGGTTGAGCTAAGGTAAATGGTCACAGTCCCCAAGTTAAAAGAATCCACAACTAGAAGACGTAGGTTGAAGGTGAGAGGGAAAAGATTTAAAAGAGACCTGAAGGCGATTTCTTCCCACCAACAATGGTGTGTCTGTGGAACAAGCTATCAGTGGATACAGTAGTGATGTTTAAAAAACATTTTGACAGGTATATGGGACAGGTGTATGGGATATGTTCAGAGGGATATGAGCCAAATGCAAGCCGATAGGATTAGCTCAGCTAAAAAACTGGTTAGCATGAGCGGGTTGGGAGGAAGGACCTGTTTACATGCTCTATGGCTCAGTTATGTGGATGTCTTTACCTGGAGGTCCAAGTGACCATTTTCATTATTCCTCCTGGTGGGGGGTGGGGAGGGAGTTGAGTGCGTCTGCTGTGCTGACGTCTACCCAGGTGCTTTGAGAACTGGAGCCTGTTGCATGATTTACTCCTGTCTTCTCTTCATGAACACGTAGAACCTAGAATATACAGCACGTGTTCTGTGGCCCACCGAACACGATACCAAGTTCAACTAATCTCCTCAAAGAGTGATGTTCCAGTTGAGAATGTGCGGATATATTTCTGGGCCTGCTACTGAAACTGGGGAGGAAGTGATCAGGCAATGTTCAGGAGTCTGGTGTCTTTTTCTCCTGACAGGAGACTAAAAGTTATGAAGAAATTATTTGGGATGGATGTTTCCAGGGGGTGTATGCACCATAAGGTAACGCAATCAGAAACAGATCCAGTAAACAACAAGGAATTGCTTTATACAAAGGGAAGGTAGCAGGAAGCAGCAAGGAGCGCAATGATTCACTTCAATGAAACTCAGATACGCTAGTCACATGTGTCTGGGTGCAGTGAAACACTTTGTTTTGTATACAATCTGGTAAAATTATACAGCAGACCTCGCCTCAGCAGTACACAAAGAGTTGCCATGTTACTGGCGGTGACAAAGTTACATGAAATTCATCGAACAGTCTTATGTTCTCGCAGTGGTGAACCAGACCTGCTGTTGCATGAGGCCACAGGTGGTCCTCACTTTGCTGTTCCGTTTTCAAGAACATTTGTCTGCAACAGCCTGGACCCCTGTACAAGACCAGCCCACTGTAAGCTGATTGGAGAGTAGAGGCCATCCTTCACATTTATGTGGACACTGAAGTGGGGAGAGGTTTGTAGCTGCTTCAGTAGTTCATAAGTTCGAGCAGACAGGGACCCCGGAGCTAGCGGTAAGCAGAAAGGTGGGGGGCTTTTACTGCTCGTCAACAACAAGTGGTGTAACCCTAATCATGCTACTATCAAAGAACAGATATGTAACAAGGACATTGAACTTTTAGCAGTTAGTTTAAGACCATATTACCTACCCAGGGAGTTCACTGTGGTGGTAGCCATTGTTGTTTACATTCCTCCATCTGCCAAGGCGGAAGTCGCGTGTGACGTGCTGCACACCACTATCGCTGGACTGCAGTCAAAGTGCCCTGAAGCGTTCATTGTTGTGTCTGGAGATTACAACCATGTCTGCCTCTCTAAGATTTTGCCCACTTTTAAACAGTTTATTGACTGTGCAACTAGAGGTGATAAAACGCTGGATCTCTTGTATGCAAATGTGAAAAACGCATACAAATGTACTGCACTGGCCCCTCTTGGTCGATCAGACCACAACATGCTACATCTCTCTCCCTCCTACACCCCAGCTGCCAAGAGGCTGCCTGTCACCACCAGAACATTAAGAGACTGGTATCCTGAGGCTGATGAAGCCCTAAGGTGCTGTTTTGAGACAACAGATTGGGATGTGTTCTGTGAGGAGTATGGGGAAGACATTGACGGCCTAACAGAATGCATTACCCATTACATCAATTTCTGTTATGATGACATCATGCCATCCAGGGTAATTCGTTGCTACCCCAATAACAAACCATGGATTACCAGTAGCCTGAAGGCCTTACTAAATGAGAAGAAAAAGGCTTTCAGGGTGGGTGACAGGAATAAAATCAAAGAAATTCAAAGGGAACTGAAGGTGAGGATTAAGGAGGGGAAAGAAGCATATAGGCTCAAACTGGAACGACAGCTGCAGCAAGATGGAGTGAAGCAGGTATGGGCTGGAATGAAAAAGATCACGGGTATGAAGCAGAAGGGCGGTACACTGCCTGATGGTGAACAGAGTCTGGCTGATGATCTGAACAGATTTTTCAACAGATTTGACTGCCCCACACCATCCCAGCCTCCCCCACCTGGTCTGCTGACCGTTGATGCTTCCTCACCATCTCCCCTCCCTCTCTCCAATACTCCTGAGATGTCATCTGCACGGGGTCCCCCCTTCCCACCTACTACTACACCACCAGCCCTACCTATGACTCTTCATACTGCGCAGGTCAAGATGATGCTGGACAGACTGAAGCCAGGGAAAGCAGTGGGGCCCGATGACATCAGCCCAAGGCTACTGAAGACTTGCTCCTC
Source organism: Leucoraja erinaceus (assembly GCF_028641065.1). Classification (NCBI taxonomy): domain Eukaryota; kingdom Metazoa; phylum Chordata; class Chondrichthyes; order Rajiformes; family Rajidae; genus Leucoraja; species Leucoraja erinaceus. The sequence goes on along the minus strand of NC_073406.1, from coordinate 27,038,341 downwards.
AGAGCTGTGTGGTATCCTAACACACCTGTTCAACCTGAGCTTGCGTCTACAGAAGGTCCCAAGGCTGTGGAAAACATCTTGCCTGGTACCTGTCCCAAAGAAGACCTATCCCACTCACCACAATGACTACAGACCAGTAGCGCTCACTTCACATATTATGAAGACATTTGAGAGACTTGTCCTCTCCTACCTCAGGACTAGTGTGTCAACTCAAATGGATCCTTTACAGTTTGCATATCAGCCCAACATCAGTGTCGATGATGCCCTTATTTACATGCTGCAGAGGGCGTACACACATCTGGACATCCCTGATGCATCTGTAAGAATTACATTCTTTGACTTCTCTAGCGCTTTTAACACAATTCAGCCTCGACTACTAGGGGAGAAGATGGAGAAGATGAAGGTGGATCCATTAATGGTACTGTGGTGTTTGGATTACCTTTTCCTCAGACCACAGTATGTGCGCCTACAGAACAATGTCTCAAGCACCATCATGAGCAGCACAGGGGCTCCACAAGGAACTGTGCTGGCTCCATTCCTGTTTACCATCTACACAGCGGATTGTCAATATAACACCAACGGCTGCTTTTTGCAGAAATTTTCAGATGACACAGCTGTTGTAGGCCTCATCAAAGGGGGCAATGAGGAGGAGTATAGAGACACAATTAACAACTTTGTGGAGTGGAGTGCACACAATAATCTCCATCTCAACACCAAAAAAACGAAGGAGATAGTTGTGGATTTCAGGAGGGGGAGGAGGAGGATTCAACCAACACCAATCACCATCAGGGGCACTGAGGTGGAGGTGGTCGCCAACCACAGGTACCTTGGTGTGCAGCTTGACAGTGAGCTGGACTGGAAGAGTCATATGGAGGCGGTGTACAGGAAGGGACAAAGTAGACTGTATTTTTTAAGGAGGCTAAAGTCATTTAATATCTGTCAACCCCTATTGTGCAGTGTCTACCATTCAGTGGTGGCCAGTGCTCTGTTTTTTGCTGTGGCCTGTTGGGGAGAAGGCGCCCGAATAGCGGACAAAAACAGACTGGATAAGCTGATCAGGAAGGCCGGCTCAGTGGTTGGGGCAGAGCAACTAACGGTCAAGCAGGTGGCAGAGGCCAGAACTCTGAAAAAACTAGGCTCAATAATGACCAACCCCACTCACCCACTCCACGCCCTGAAGGTGATCAAGTGCAGCATCTTCAGTCAGAGACTGATTGCACCAATGTGCAAAACGGAGAGACATAGGAAGTCTTGTATACCAGCTGCTATAAGGTTTTATAATGCACAAAAATTTTAACTTATTATGTATTGAAGATATCTGTTGAAATGTGTGGTGTTATGTCTGTCTTGAAGCTGTTGTGGCACTGTAATTTCCTGTAAAGGATTATTAAAGGTTATTAATTCATTCATTCGTTCATATGTGTATGTGATAGGAGTGGAATTAGGCCATTCAGCCCTTCAAGTCTACTCTGCCATTCAATCACAGCTGATCAATCTTTCTCTCACAACCCCATTCTCCTGCCCTCTCCCAATAACCATTGACACCCGTACTAATCAAGAATCTATCAATCTTCGCCTAAAAAATATCCATTGACTTGGCCTCCACATCCTTCTGTGGCATTGAATTCCACAGATTCACCACCCACTGACTAAAGAAATTCCTCCTCATCTCCTTCCTAAAGGTATGTCCTTCTTTTCTGAGGATATGGCCTAGACTCTCCCACTAGTGGAAACATCCTCTCCACATCTACTCTACATGAAAGCAGGAAAGCAGACTGTTATCTAAATGGTGGCTGATTAGGAAAAGGGGAGATACAACGAGACCTGGGTGTCATGGTACACCAGTCGTTGAAAGTAGGCATGCAGGTGCAGCAGGCAGTGAAGAAAGCGAATGGTATGTTAGCATTCATAGCAAAAGGATTTGAGTATAGGAGCAGGGAGGTTCTACTGCAGTTGTACAGGGTCTTGGTGAGACCACACCTGGAGTATTGCGTACAGTTTTGGTCTCCAAATCTGAGGAAAGACATTCTTGCCCATGGAGGGAGTACAGAGAAGGTTCACCAGACTGATTCCTGGGATGTCCGGACTTTCATATGAAGAAAGACTGGATAGACTCGGCTTGTACTCGCTAGAATTTAGGAGATTGAGGGGGGCTCTTTTAGAAACTTACAAAATTCTTAAGGGGTTGGACAGGCTAGATGCAGGAAGATTGTTCCCGATGTTGGGGAAGTCCAGGACAAGGGGTCAGAGCTTATGGATAGAGGGAAAATCCTTTAGGACCGAGATGAGAAAAACCTTTTTCACACAGAGTGGTGAATCTCTGGAATTCTCTGCCACAGAAGGTAGTTGAGGCCAGTTCATTGGCTGTATTTAAGAGGGAGTTACATGTGGCCCTTGTGGCTAAAGAGATCAGGGGGTATGGAGAGAAGGCAGGTACGGGATACTGAGTTGGGTGATCAGCCATGATCATATTGAATGGCGGTGCAGGCTCGAAGGGCCGAATGGCCTACTCCTGCACCTATTTTCTATGTTGCTATGTTTCTATGTTACCTAGGCCTTTCACTATTCGGTAAGTTTCAATGAGGTGCCCCCTCATCCTTCTAAGCTCTAGCGAGTAGAGGCCTAGTGCTAATATTCCTTGCATGTCATCATTGATGTGTTCCTTGGGCAGGGTGGAGAGTGAGCCAGAGCCCTGTCCTGGGTAGATTCTGGACTAACCTTGGTATAAACCAGCATCTGCAGTTCTTTGTTCCTAGAGTCTGGTGATAATGTTTGCAGTGAATTTCATCGGTTACAAATCCAGCACAGGGATTACGTTTTACAGCATGATTGGCATCTAAGCTTCTCATTTGGCTAGTTGGAAGGTTCAAAGAGCTGACCTTTGACCCCTGACCTTCGAGGAGAGGGGGGCCACTTGGGGGAGAATTGCCTAGTGAGGATTGATGTCAATGTGGAGCCTTTCACCAAGCCCGCCTGTCAGGATCGAATGACCAAAACTCAGCAGCCCCTGGGAAGGGGAACTGATCAGGTTCCTTGGAGTGCAGGAGGATGAGGGGTGATCTTATAGAGGTGTATAAAATCATGAGAGGAATAGATTGGGTAGATGCACAGTCTCTTGCCCAGAGTAGATGAATCAAGGACTGGAGGTTTAAGGTGAGGGAGAAAAATGTAATAGGAATCTAAGAAGTAACTTTTTCACACAATGTGTGGGTGGGTGTATGGAACAAGCTGCCAGAGGAGGTCGTTGAGGCAGGGACTTTCGCAATGTTTAAGAGACAGTTAGACAGGTACATGGATAGCTCAGATTTGGAGGGATATGGACCAAACGTGGGCAGGTGGGCCTAGTGTCGCTGGGACATATTGGTCAGTGTGGGCAAGTTGGGCCAAAGGGCCTGTTTCCACACTGTACGACTCTATGACTATGATGTGTGAGAAAATAGATTTAACAGGAACCTGAGCGTAACCTTTTATTTAAAGTGGGGTGGGTGTAGGAAATATGCAGCCAGAGGAGGTATTTGAGGCAGGTGCTATAACAACACTTAGAAGACACTTGGACAGGTTCATGGATAGAAAACATTTAGAGGGATATGGGGCAAATGGGACTAGTGTCGATGGACCATCTCAGTCGGCAGGGTTATGTTAGGCCAAAAGCTTCTGTGCTGTACCACCCTCTGACTCTTAAGTGGCAGCCTTGCCAATAGTGTCCACATTCTGAAATTAAGTATTACAGACATTATCAAATCTGTTAAAACATTTGTTGAATATTGTAAACACAGGATTCCATTATATGGAACATTGTGGAACATTGGATAAAGTCAAAAGTTGGAACTTCTTAACCGATGTGCGCACGCACGCACGCACGCACGCACGCACACACACACACACACTCGTAAAGAAAAGTTTCAGTTTAAACTATTACAATAAATCCACAATAAAGACACATCGTTTCTGTACCTGGTGTAGATTTTACTCAAAAATGAAGCAAAGGTTTTATATGGAATAGAAACAAAACCTTTTTTACAGTCCTTCATTGAGTTAATGATTTTTTCCAAACAGATTACTGCAAACTGAATTGGTGTGTTTCACATTATGAAGTTGCAGTAGTTTTGTTTTCTTAGTGGTGCCCCTGTGGAACAGTGTGTGTGGTACCCTGACAGCTGTGCACAGGAGTAAGAGGAGCTCATGTTATCGGGCGGAGAGGAAGTGCTTCTTCCCCGTGGAAGTCTGCGGGCCAGGATGGTGTCACCTCACTCCTTCACAAGGACAGGGATCTCTGGGGTAACAGTGGCAGCGTTAGTGCCTCCACCTCCGACTCACTGAACTCCTGCAGGCCCAAGGCTGACACCACAGGGATGAAATGTTCAGTCTGTCGCCCTGATATTTTTAAACCAAAAATAAATGTATTCAATTATTAGCAATAATAATATTTATAAAGAAGACACACACCATCACTATTCTGAATACTAGATATTAAATGATGATATTGCAATGCTGATCCAGGATGCATTCATTCACCCGGCAGTCCTGAAAATCCCCCAGAGTGCCCGTGGACAGCGTGGGTTCTAATATATACCGGACGCAGTTGTAATCCCAGGAAAGGAGCAGGCAACCGGCTCAGGTGGAGCCCTCTTCCGCCTGGCGCTGTGACTCATGGATGGCCAGCTTGGATAGGCCCAGTAGCAACCCAGCCCATTCCCAACCCAACCCAACCCACCCCAACCCAGAGACATCCCCTGCTCTACCTCCTCCCTAAGCACTGGATGCCCAAAGTTGAGGATGTTGGGACTGAAGTGCAGCCAGTAAGCAAGGAGCAGCCCCTTCAAATACTCAAACAGGGGCAGCAACCTCACGCACTCCATTAAGTACATGGAACGGCCCTGATTGAATTGAATACTTTCATGTCAAGTAAGCCATGTGACGAGTCATAGTGAAATTCTTTGCGTGCCCACCCAAGGTATGTAAATAGTTGCCACGTAAAGGGTGATGACAAAGTTACAAAGTATCCCGCACCAGGTCCTCCTTTGTTTCCCCCTCCCCCCACCCTCACAACAGCCCCCCCTCTCTGGGTCCTCAGGCTCTGTTGCCCAGGCACCATTCCACACGGGCACTGGCCGTGGGCTCAGTTCGTCCCAGGGCCGCCACCTCCCATGCGTGTCCGCCTGTCTCTGAACAAAAAATACTGTGGGCTCTATGAAGCCTTTGGTGTCCTCATGCCATGAAAGTGTGAATAGAAAGGTAAGACTTTGTTTTCCCAGTGCTGTGGTTTCTATCAACTTTCCAAACCTGCTCGGCCCCTTTGGCTCCTCAGTCGCAGGGGGGGTCTTTCAGAGATTGACTGAGCCGAGGGGGCGGGGGAGCATATTGAATGGCGGTGCAGGCTCGAAGGGCCGAATGGCCTACTGCACCTATTTTCTATGTTTATATGGGAGAGACCAAAGCATGGATTTTTAAGGAGAAGGAAATTAGTAATTAATGAAAATCATCAGTGGTTTAAACAATGACCCAGATGGAGCTAGAAACTTGCATTGGACCCAATTTGAATAATAGACAATAGACAATCGCCAATAGGTGCAGGAGGAGGCCATTCGGTCCTTCGAGCCAGCACCATCATTCAACGTGATCATGGCTGATCATCCTCAATCAGTATCCCGTTCCTGCCTTTTCCCCATATCCCCTATCTTAAAGTCCTATCCAGCTCTCTCTTGAAAGTATCCAGAGAACCGGCCTTCACCGCCCTCTGAGGCAGAGAATTCGAGAGACTCACAACTTTCTGTGAAAAAGTGTTTCCTCGTCTCTGTTCTAAATGGCTTACTCCTTATTCTTAATCTGTGACCCCTGGTTCTGGATTTTCCCAACATCGGGAACATGTTTCCTGACTTGAGTGTGTCCAAACCCTTTATAATCTTATATGTTTCAATAATATGCCCTCTCATCCTTCTAAATTCCAGAGTGTACAAGCCCAGCTGCTCCATTCTCTCAGCATATGACAGTCCCGCCATCCCGGGAATTAGCCTTGTAAACCTACGCTGCACTCCCTCAATAGCAAGAATGTCCTTCCTCAAATTAGGTGACCAAAACTGCACACAATACTCCAGGTGTGGTCTCCATTAGGGCTCTGTACAACTGTAGAAGGACCTCTTTGCTAATAAAGAGGGTAGGTTTGTCCTCAGTGACTACCCAACTTATTCTGCTGCTGTTGACTGTGAAGGGATGAAACTGAAGCTTCATTCACAGCACTTTGCTCACAGAATGATCAACCTTCATTCATCAACCTCATGGCCCTTCATTCCAATCCAAGCTTTGATGTGTTCTACTATGAGGAAAGCACTCCAGTTCATTCAGTCACTATAATTCCTATTGATTGTTCCCTTTAGGGGGCTGTCCCACTTGGGCGACCTAATTGGCGAGTTTAGAAGAGTTTAGGATAGTTTGAAAAAATTTCATGTTGAAGACCTCTTTCGACTATGTGGAAGGCCAGCTTCGACTAGCTACGACTAGCTACGTCTAACTTCAGGAAAATTGGACACCGAATAGTGGAGAGTGAAGACGACCTCCTTCGACCTCCCTTCGACTATGATGAAGACTATCTACAACTACCTTCAACTAGCTTCGACTACCTTTGATTACCTACGACTAACATGCCGACCTACTACGACTAAACCTACGAGTAAAAAAAGTATCGATTTTTTTCCATGGCGATCTTTTTGTACTCGCGGGCATTTTCAGTTTGTTGAAAAATACACCGCGACCTTGCTGAGGCCTCGAGTACGTGGGGACTACTCTCGAGCATGAAGGAGAGTTACAAATACCTCCTAGGACCTCGTGTCGACCATGCTGCGAGTATAAGTCGAGAACAAACTCACCAGAACTCGTGGATTAGGTTGCCCCAGTGAGACAGCCCCTTTAGCATTCTGCCACCGATCCAATTGTGAATTTAATTGGCCATGAATCCTTGGATCTCACCAACCTTTACATCCCTGATAACTCTGCAATGTGGCACTACCTGCAATCACTCACCCAATGTGTAACTTTCTCAAAGAGTTCAAACAAGTTAGTAACTTACAATCCTCCTTGCTGACTGGCTCTGGTTAATCCATCAGAAAAACACTGGTTTATAAAATAAATGTGTAGGAGAGAACTGCAGTTCTGGTTTAAACCGAAGATAGGCACAAAGTGCTAGAGTAACTCAGGCTGCATCTCTGCTGAGAAGGAATGGGTGACATTTTGTGTCGAGACCCTTCTTCAGATCGTAAGTCACGGGAAAGGGAAACGAGAGATATAGACGATGATGTGGAGAGATAGAAAACAATGAATGAAAGATACGCAAAAAAGTAACGATGATGAAGGAAACAGGCCATTGTTATCTGTTTGTTGGGCGAAAACAAGAAGCTGGTGCAACTTGGGTGGGGGAAGGATAGAGAGTGAGGGAATGCCAGGGTTACTTGAAGTTATAAAAATCAATATTCATACAGTATCACTGGGCTGTAAGCTGCCCAGACAAAATATGAGATGCTGTTTCTCCAATTTGTGTTTTGACTCACTCTGACGAGGACAGAAAGGTCTGTGTGGGAATCGGAAGGAGTATTAAAGTGTTTAGCAACCGGGAGATCATGTAGGTCCAGGCGGTCTGAGCGAAGGTGTTTAGCGAAATGATTTCCCAGTCTACGTTTGGTCTCGCTGATGTATGAGAGTCCACATCTTGAACAGCGGATACAGTAGATGAGGTTGGAGGAGGTGCAAGTTAACCTCTGCATAACCTGAAAAGACTGTTGGTGTCCTTGGATAGTCGACGGAGGACGTATAGGGCAGGCACGTGCCATGAGTAATTACTCAGGGTGGGCACTTGGCAGACAGTTGATTTTTCAAAACCGTAAAATCCGCGCATGCGCAAAAAAAAGCATAAAAACTGCACAGAAACATGTAAAACCAGCACATGCACAGATAGGTCCTGTAGGCAGTCAGTCAACTTTTAAAAATCTTATATGCCTTGAATGCGCAGCGCGCAGTCCATGGTGCAAAGGCAGGATTTCAGCAGCCTTTATTGCCTGTTGTAAGTGACGGCGTGAGTTACGTGTATTACACGTACTGCGGATGAAAAACACGGGAGAATTATGCCGACCTAAGATCGATTATTAAAATAATAAACATTTAATATTAAATACTGAATTTATAGATGAATTGTAAATCTTTACTATTTATAAATAATAATTACCTTTTTATAATTTTAGTCAGGCACTGCTTACCTTGCCTACCCTAACGGCACGTGCCAGGTATAGGGACAGATGTTGCATCTCCTGTGGCTGCAGGGGAAGGTGCCTGGGGAATGCGTGGTTTGGGTGGGACGGGATGAGTTAACCAGGGAATTGTGGAGGGAACAGTCTCCGCGGAAGGCAGAAAGGGGAGGAGATGGGAAGATGTGACAAGTGGTGGGATCCCGTTGGAGGTGGCAAAAATGTTGGAGGATTATGTGTTGTATGCAACGGCTATATGGGGTGAAAGATAAGGACTAGGGGGACTCTGGCTCTGTAGCGCCTAAGGGGAGGGTGAGCAAGGGTGGAGCTGTGGGGTATTGAGGAGACACGAGTGAGGGCCTCATCTATGATGGGAGAGGGGAACCCCCATTCCCTACAGAATGAGGACATCTTGGATGTCCTGGTATGGAACACCTCATCCTAGGCACAGGTTTGGCGTAGAGAGAGGAATTGGGAGTAGGGGATAGAGTCTTTGCAGGAAGTAGGGTGGGAAGAAGTGTAGATGTCAGTCATAGAAACATAGAAACATAGAAAATAGGTGCAGGCGTAGGCCATTCGGCCCTTCGAGCCTGCACCGCCATTCAATATGATCATGGCTGATCATCCAACTCAGTATCCTGTACCTGCCTTCTCTCCATACCCCCTGATCCCTTTAGCCACAAGGGCCACATCTAACTCCCTCTTAAATATAACCAATGAACTGGCCTCAACTACCTTCTGTGGCAGAGAATTCCAGAGATTCACCACTCTCTGTGTGAAAAATGTTTTCCTCATCTCGGTCCTCAGTCGATAGTCTTTCTCCTGTGATGGAGATGGTGAGATCAAGAAAGGGCCGTCTCCGACACCATTACAAACAGCTAACAATGATTTATAAAAGAAGCTGGTTTACAAAATTCTGGTTTATAAAAGAAGGCACAAAGTACTGGAGTAACCCCGTAGCCCAGTTAGCATTTCTGAAGGACATGGATAGGTGATGTTTTAGGTTGGGACACTTCTTCAGACTAGACACAGATGTCTGAAGAAATGTCCTGACCTGAAACATCACCTATCCATGTTCTCCAGTTCTGCAGCCTGACCCAGTAGGTTACTCCAGCACTTTGTGTCTAACCTGTTCTTTCCTTTTCAACAAAGGTCCTATGTCAGCAGTCGTTTGACACTGTGGTTAGAGGGAAAGCGGACTGGAAAATAAAATGAGAGTGGTGGCTGCAACCAAATGGCGGCCTTGTTAAATCCAATCTGAGTGGAATAGTTGAACACTAGTCAACAATGATTGTTAGTGCATGAAATGTCACGGCATCATTGAACTCTTTCTACCCTTTTGATTTGTATAACTATCCAGACCCCAAGGATTAACCTCAGATGATAAATTAGGCTGGATTGTTGCTGAACTCTGAACAAAGTTAAAACAAATGTTGTGCAATGAACATTTCAATTCGGTTTGGCTCATGCTTACTGGAATTAAGAATGAGAAATCATTTCATTGAGACATAAAACTCAGACAGGAAGTGCCTGAGCCTGGAATGTTTAGAGCTATGGGTATCATAGTGTCATCGGGTCACACGACGTGGAAACAGGCTCTTCGACCCATCTTGCCCACATCGACCAACATGTCCCATCTACACTAGTCCCATTTGCCTGCATTTGACCAATATCCCTCTAAACCTGTGCTACCTGTCTAATTGATTCTTAAATGTTGCGATAGGCCCTGCCTCAACTAACACCTCCGGCAGTTTGTTCCATACACCCACCACCCTTTGTGGGAAAAAGTTACCCCTCAGATTCCTATAAAATCTTTTCTCTTTTCACCTTAACCCTATGTCTTCTGGTTCTCAATTCCCACACTCTGGGCAAGCGTGCTCTGTGCATCTACCCAATCTATTCTTCTCATGATTGTATACACCTCTATAACATCACCCCTCAACCTCCTACACTCCAGGGATTAGAATCCCAGCCTTCTCCCTATAGCTCAGACCCTCAGGTCCTGGCAACATAAATCTTCTCTACATCCTTTCCAGCTTGATAACATCTTTGCTATAACATGGTGCCCTGAACTGAACACAATACTCTAAATGTAGCCTAACAAACAAATTGTAAAACTGCAACCTGACCTCCCAACTTCTATACTCAATATTCTGACTGATGAAATTCTGCCCAATCTATCATCTTGCCCTCAGTCAATATCAGGGAAGTTAAAGTCACCCACTACAACCCTGTGGTTCTTGAATCCTTCCGTAATCTGCCTACATCTCTAATCCTCTATCTCCCGCTGACTATTGGGCGTCTAGAATATAATCCCATCAGAGTGATTGCTCCTTTCTTATTTCTGAGCTGTACCGGTGATGCCACAGTAGACGTACGCTCCAGTACGCCCTCTCTGAATGCCGCGGAGTCATTCTCCCTGATCAGTAAAGCCCTGTGCCACTCTCTACATGGCCCAAGTAGATGCGAACATGGGCTACTGGGCCTGTGCAATGCTGGACGTTTCCTTCATGGAAGCACAACTTTCTGCGAGAAGGGCTGAGCCAGTCTTAAACAAGGGAATGAAAACACCCCAGTGGTATGAATATTGATTTCTCTAACTTCAAGTAACCCTTGCTTTCCCTCTCCCTCCGTCCCTCCCCCACCCTAGTTCTCCCACTAGTTCCACTGTCCTCTTGATTAATTTTACTGTTCAGTTACCCTTCCACGTCTTTAGACTCCCCTGAGTCTGAAGAAGGGTCTCGCCCCAGTCCGGCTCTCCAGAGATACTGCCTGCCCGCTGAGTTACGTCAGCATTTTGTGTGTATCTTTGGTATAAACCAACATCTGCAGTTCCTCCCTACACAAGTGATCTGAATTCTTTGATGATATTGCACAACTTGTCCTTCCCATTGTTTATCTGGCTCAGTGGACTTTGTACATGAATCTTCTGATGTGTTCTTCTGAACTAGCAACTAGCAGGAATCACAATTTTGTTTTTAGTTTCATTTCTATTCTGTCTCTGCGAAAATGACTGCATAATACATGGGACAAAAGCACTGGGATAAAAATCCCTTCACTTTGTGTGAAAATCTTTGTGGAGTAGAGGAAGGAATTAGATGTAAATCCCAAACTCTGAACACAATGGAATGCTTTTGTTGATGGATGAGACGCTTTGTGATGCATTGTCGGGTCCGTGCGTGTACATCACATGCACGCACAAAGTAACTTCCGGGGGTACGCTCGGATTTCAAACTATGTGCAAAGTACATTTTGATATTTTTGTTCAAAATCCAGTTTCATGTCATAATCCTGTGTAGAGATCAGCCACACACACTGGTCTTAACAAGAGGTTGAAACTTCCTTCTGTATTGGATGGAGGGGACTGGCCAGACCTGATCGACTCTCAGGTAAGTGACACTTAGTACTGGAGCAACTCACCAGGTCAGGGAGGCAGCATCTCTGGAGTACAAAATACTCCCTGGTAAATCCTGCTTTATTAGTTGCTCCTGTCCTGCTCATGCTCCATCTTTTCTCCAGGGATTCTGTCAGACCCTCGGAGTTACTCCAGCTTTTGTGTCTTTCTTTCTAAACCAGCGCCTGCCGATCCTTCCCACCTGTTTTCTCTGCTGGTATTGTCAGGGCCATTTGATTGTTTCTCCAACCCACTCATAGAAACAAAGAAACATAGAAAATAGGTGCAGGAGTAGGCCATCCGGCCCTTCGAGCCTGCACCGCCATTCAATATGATCATGGCTGATCATCCAACTCAGTATCCCATACCTGCCTTCTCTCCATACCCCCTGATCCCTTTAGCCACATCTAACTCCCTGTTAAATATAGCCGATGAACTGGCCTCAACTACCTTCTGTGGCAGGTCATCTTCCTCTTCACTTACCGCTGGCCTGGTCCTTCCTCTGACCACTACACTTTGCTGCATCTTTGACCCCGAATGCAGTGAGCCATCCTCACTTGCTCCTTCCCCAAGCTACTGCATCTCTCTGATCCACCAATCCCTGACCTACCTATTCTCTTTCAATAGCACCCCAAAGCGTCGAACACCAGTGGTGAAGAAGCCCATGGCATCTCAGTGCATCTTGGGCTTAGATTGGGTCTTTGGGAGGCTCTGCAGACGAGTGAGAGTCTGCCCACTACACTATGTCCATCTCTCCCCATGCTGTATAGTCATATTCATAGAGTGGTACAGTGTGGAAACAGGCCCTTCTGCCCAAATTGCCCATACTGGCCAACATGTCCCATCTACATTAGTCCCACTTGCCTGCGTTTGGCCCATACCTCTCAAACCCTGGCCTATCCATGTACTTGCTTAATTGCTTCTTAAACGTTGTGATATTCCCAGCCTCAACTACCTCTTTCAGCAGCTCGTTCTGTACACCCAACACCGTTTGTGTTGATAAAGTTACCTTAGATTCCTATAAAATATTTACCCCCATCATCTTAAACACATAGTCTCTGGTTCTTGATTCCCTTCCTCTGGGCAAGGGTCATAGAAACATAGAAACATAGAAACATAGAAACATAGAAACATAGAAAATAGGTGCAGGAGTAGGCCATTCGGCCCTTCGAGCCTGCACCGCCATTCAATATGATCATGGCTGATCATCCAACTCAGTATCCTGTACCTGCCTTTCCTCCATACCCCCTGATCCCTTTAGCCACAAGGGCCACATCTAACTCCCTCTTAAATATAGCCAATGAACTGGCATCAACTGCCTTGTGTGGCAGAGAGTTCCAGAGATTCACCACTCCCTGTGTGAGAAAGGTTTTTTCTCATCTCGGTCCTAAAGGATTTCCCCTTTATCCTTAAACTGTGACCCCTTGTCCTGGACTTCCCCAACTTCGGGGACAATCTTCCTGCATCTAGCCTGTCCAACCCCTTAAGAATTTTGTACGTTTCTATAAGATCCCCCCTCAATCTTCTAAATTCTAGCGAGTACAAGCTGAGTCTATCCAGTCTTTCTTCATATGAAAGTCCTGACATCCCAGGAATCAGTCTGGTGAACCTTCTCTGTACTCCCTCTATGGCAAGAATGTCTTTCCTCAGATTTGGAGACCAAAACTGTACACAATACTCCAGGTGTGGTCTCACCAAGACCCTGTACAACTGCAGTAGAACCTCCCTGCTCCAATACTCAAATCCTTTTGCTATGAATGCCAGCATACCATTTGCTTTCTTCACTGCCTGCTGCACCTGCATGCCTACTTTCAATGACTGGGGTACCATGATACCCAGGTCTCGTTGCATCTCCCCTTTTCCTAATCAGCCACCATTTAGATAATTTGTGCTGCGTGCATCTACCCAATCTATTCATCTCATGATTTTATACACCACTATAAGATCACCCCATCCTCCTGCACTCCAGGGTGTTGCGTCCCAGCTTGCTCAACCTATCCCTATAGCTCAAACCCTTGAGTCATTTGTTAATTTTCCCTGCACACTTTCCAACTTGACAACATGGTTAACACTATCCTCCAAATGTGGCCTCACCAACGTCTGGTTAACCTGCTTCTGGAGGTACAGATGAACTGTCAGGACTCTGATTGAAGTCTAGGCATGATTCTGCAGCTGATTCCAGCTGGGTGCATTCAGCAAAGGTCTGCAATTATATTGAATCCTTAATATCCCAGGGTGTTTTGCAGGACCGTCATCGAAGAAGATTTTACTCCAAGCCACATGAAGTTTACTTCAATTGTTCGATTTCAACCCTGATAGCCGAAGCTTCAGCTTCGAAAGCACCACACTCTGGAATCTCTTCACCGATGGCCCCTTATCTCATTCAGGGTCCTCCTTTATAAGTTGCTGCTTTCACCAGTCACCTGCTCTAAAATCCTCTGGGGCTTCCTGCTGCTGAAGAATAGGTGTATTTCTGACTTTTCCCTACACTTACGAGGATGTTGCCAGGACCTGAGGGTCTGAGCTGTAGGGAGAGGTTGAGCAGGCTAGGACTCTGTTCTCTGGAGTGCAGGAGGATGCGGGGTGATCTTATAGAGGTGTAAGAAATCGTGAGAGGAGTAGATCGAGTAGACGCACCGTCTCTTGCCCAGAGTAGGGGAATCGAGAACCAGAGGACATAGGTTTAACGTGAAGGGGGGAAAGATATAATAGGAATCTATGGGGTAACTTTTTTCACACAAGGGATGGTGGGCGTATGGAACAAGCTGCCAGATGAGGTAGTTGAGGCTGGGATTATCGCAACATTTGAGAAGCTATTAGTCAGGTACATGGATAGGACAGGTTTAGAAGGATATGGGCAAACGCAGGTCAGTGAAACTAGTGTATTTGGGACATGTTGGCCGATGTGAGCAGGGCCTGTTTCCAGACTATGTCACTCTATGACTATGACTTAAAGGTGCTATTAAATGCTCTTGTTCAAAACCCACTGATTGTATTGTTCATGTGATAGATGTTAAGGCTGTGCTTACGTTGGAGTGTAACTGAGTGGACATATTTATGTCACAGTCTCCACCTTGTATGTGGTTGTGGTCGCTATATACTGCACATTACAGCTTTACACATAATCAGGCAGAGGGGAATACTCGCTGGTGTGCTGCAGAGCAAATAGCAGCTCAGAGGAAAATATGAGAACCAGGAAATCATTTATTGAAAATACAGCCATGCATGTAAATAGATCCAGTCAGCACATGATGTGGAAGGGCTCCATTGACTGAAGCATTTTTAGGTTCTTGTCTTTGGCACCTGATTCAATTAACTTCAGTTGGGGTGGAGAATAATTGTTTTATGTTATTTTTGATCCAAAAGCCAGCTATGAAGGTTGGACCTAATTAAGAAAACTCACATTCGAGACTGGAATTTCGATTTGGACCACGGAGATAGTGCTGGAAGCCGGCTCTGCTCTCAGCCAGAGTCAGCCAGACTGCCTTTCTTTCCTGAAATCCCTCACATTTTCATCCCTTTTAACCTAAAGGTTCTTAACTTGGAAATATAAGAAAAATAAGTGAAAAACAGACTGCTAGAGCTCTTCAGCTGCATCATCAACACTCACTCTCCTTACCCACTCCATCCCACATGATGCCATGGCTCAGGGCAGTCATCGTTCCTGGGTTATTCAACATTGCAAATCCAGCCAGGAGGTTGTGATACTTCAAGCCTGATTTTCATCAGATCCAGGAGCAGAACAAGGCCATTCGGCCCATCAATGATCTGTCTTTCTCTCCCAACCCCATTCTCCTGCTTTCTCCCCATATCCCCTGACACCCGTAATAATCAAGAATCTGTCAATCTCAGTCTTAAAAATAACCATTGTCCTCCACAGTCTGTGGCAATGAATTCCACAGATTCACCAACCTCTGAATAAAGAAATTACACCTCATCTTCTTTCTAAAGTTACAACTTTTAATTCTGAGGCTATGGCCTCGGGCCCTTGACTCTCTCACTAGTGGAAACATCCTCTCCACATCCACTCTATGCAGGCCTCTGCTCTAACTTACATACAGTAGATACAATCCCACCTCCATTCCCACCAGCCGCCTTGGGATACTGAAGCCAAGTATCTCTGCTCATGACCCTGCTCATACTCTGCTCAGTCGACCCGGACAGTTTACACACTGCACTGGCCCCCTTTCCAGATGTTGATTTTCTTTTTCCACCACTTGTTGTACTTATGTGTGGCCTGATCATAGTCATTCACGGTCTGATCTGACTGGGTCGTATGTCAACAGAGTTTTTACTGTATCTCAGCACACATGACAATAACAAACCGATACCAAGAGATACAGCACGGAAACAGGCCCTTCAGCCCATCGAGTCTGTGCCGACCAGCCATCCCCACACACTAGCACTATCCGACACGCGCTAGGGACAATTTACAACTTTTACCGAAGCCAAATTAATCTACAAACTTGTCCATCTGTGGAGTGTGGGAGGAAACCGCAGCACCCGGAGAAACCCCACACGGTCACAGGGAGAACGTACAAACTTTGAACAGACAAAAACCCATAGTCAGGATCGAACCTGGGTCTCTGGCGCTGTAAGGCAGCAACTCTACTGCTGCACCACTGTGCTGCTACAGTACTTTAATACTACTGGGCAAACACTGACTGGAGAATCCTTCTGTTGTTACAACCCTCACTTGTTGCAACAGCCAGCCCCTGCGTCTGGAAGCAAGGAGTGAACTTCTTTCTGTCTGAACAGCAAACTGCAATACTTGCCACAACAAGGCTGGCCATTTGCCTGAGGCTTGACATGGATTAGTGGTCTTGTGGACAAAGGAATGTGGGGTGGGAAGGTGTCAAGAAGTAGGATTTGCTGCCAGTGTGGTTTACGTTCTGTCGGAAATAGTGGCTTGTTGAACATGTTGTTATCCTGGGTGAACCAGTTGTCTTCCTGTCTGTCGTTTTGGCTCCGTGTTTAGTGCAGCAGCTCCTGTAGTGGCAGCACCTACTATTAGTTTAGTTTAGTTTAGTTTAGTTTAAAGATATAGTGCGGAAACAGGCCCTTCGGCCCACCGAGTCCGCCCCGCACATTAACACTATCCTACGCACACAAAGGACAATTTTCAGTTATACCAAGCCAATGAACCTACAAACCTGCACTTCTTTGGAGTGTGGGAGGAAACCAGACCCGGAGAAAACCCACGCCATCACGGGAGAACGTACAAACTCCGTACAGACAGCACCCGTAGGCGGGATTGAACCCGGGCCTCTGGCGCTGTGAGGCAGCAACTCCACCGCTGCGCCACCGTGCCGTCCTATTCCTCACTGAATACAGATAAAATTCACAGCACAGGAGGAGCTCTCTTGCCCATTGTGCCCCCTGCCCATTGACCAAACGTTACTCAGTCTGCCTCACTTACAGCACAATATCTGTAGTCCACTGGTCACAGGGTGATGAGATATCTGCCTCCACTCCCCATCCAGGCACTACCACCACTCTCTGGATGAAATATGTTCCCATCATTCTTCTTTCAATTCTAGTAAATTGATGCCTCCTTCCTGACACACAAATAGAGTGAATCAAGCAGACCCATCCAGACCCTTCATTTTAAACATCTGTTATCAGCCACTGCCATTCTACAGAACAATCCATGCTCATCCTGACTCCCTGTGTCCTCACTGTGGCGTTTCAGTCTGGTAAATCTCTGCACTCTCTCCAGCACGTGGCCAGCAAGTGTCACTAACCTGCTGAGGTTCTACCTGTCCCCGGTGTTGCGAAGGATGGGCCTTGTGCAGATGCCACACAATGTGCCAGTCAGCTGGACATTGCCGCCCCATCTGTCATTCGTACAAAGGTTCTTCCGGACCAACAAATTTGACCACAAGTCCATGGGGCAGTGAATGTCCTGCAGGCACTGCAGGGAAATGACAGCATGGATCCTGTGACTGTTTCAATGCTGTGTAACTATAACTAACTCACTCAGTCCAAGCATGTCTATTATAACTGCAAAAAGTATGAATTTACACACTGCCTTTAACACCTGGGTGAAGAAAGGCGCTATATAAATGAAAACTCTTTCCGCTTACTTGGCTAACATCTTCCAATCACACAGTTTCAGACAGCAACATTAGCCATGTCTGATTGCTGACTGTGAACTACCCAGCCCGTTCTCTGATGTCTGACACCTTACACCAGATGGCCTAGATCATTGGGCAAGAAATATCAGTTATTGGGGGCAGATGGGTTTAAGATGCAGATCAGCGAAGAAATACTGAATAGTCAAGCACTAACTGGATTACTCTTGATTCCATGTTCAAATTAGTGCAGTTGAAACAGTGGATGGGTATGGAGACACAAGGAACTGCAGATGCTAGTTTACAAAAAAAGACACAAAGTGTTGGAGTAATTCTTCAGACTCTTAAGACTCTTCTCCCAGTCTGAAGAGGACCCAACCCAAAACTTCACCTACCATGTGCCTGATCTGCTGAGTTTCTCCAGCGCTGTGTGTCTTTGGCTGGCTTGGGTATGTTGGCTACATGACTAGCGTTAGAGCCTGTGATCATTGAAGCAGTTTAAAAGCATGTGAAGTGAATGCTTTTTGTTCAATACCTCTTACTCCAGCCAATTACACTGAGTGAGAATGGATGGAATACAAACACAACTCTTTGCAACAGAACCTAGGCAGGAGAAATGATCCAGGGGATAAATATTTTTAAAGTTGAGAGAAGTGACAAGGAATGTTGTGACTTCATTTTAAGCAAAGCTTTGAAGTTAGGGGTGTGTACCGATGGAGAGAAACCGATCCAATCTTCTCAATAGAGCACGCAGCTCTCAGGAACTGCTTGTTGTGGTCTGTTAAGGAACTGAGGAATTTGTAAAGCCAGCTTCACTTTGATGATGTTACCCAAACTCCGGAATTCCAAATCCCCACCCTCCTTTAAAACAAGCAGTTGTTTATGATCTTCACCCTGTGAACATTGCAGGTTAAGGAATTTAATGTGCATTCCTTTTGTTTTAATATTCAAAACCTCCAAAATTGCCCAGATGGAACGAACATTAGTTTTCAAAATGCAAGTCAAATAAGCCCTTCAGCTCAACTTGCCCACACCGACCAACATGTCCCAGCTACAACAGTCACACCTGCCCACTTTTAGCCCATATCCCTCCAAACCTGTGCTGTCCATATTTCTTATGTTCCTTTAAGTTTGTTAAGTGGAGCAACTACTGACTCAATGCGACTTGGGAACAGAGTAACCATATACAATTACAGCACGGAAACAGGCCATCTCGGCCCTACAAGTCCGTGCCGAACAACTTTTTTTCCCTTAGTCCCACCTGCCTGCACTCATACCATAACCCTCCATTCCCTTCTCATCCATATGCCTATCCAATTTCCAAGAGTAGGTTTGGCCCAAGTGATTTCATGGGTCGGGGAGCTCTGCAGAAGCTCATCAATGCCTGTCCTAACAGTTCCTTATGTTCATCGATGTCAAATTACATTTGTGTGAAGCATCGGGAGTTGCAAGTGTTTGGTACAGTGGTGTCCACTAGATCTTCTCCTCATCTAAGAAATTATTTGAGGATGAGGAACTCTTTGAGGAAAACCATCTATATAGAACATGGAGTTTGATGACATCACCTCTTCATGTTCTCCAGAGATGCTGCCTGGCCCGCTGAGTTACTCCTGCACTTTGTGCCTTTACAGTATATTGAACATGGGATGGGCAAGGAGATGGAAGGGGTAGAGCTTGATGATGGAGATAGGTTTCAAGGAGAAACCTAGGTGAGAGAGGGATGGGGCAAGACAGCTCAAAGTAAGGCTGCCACTTGTAGAGTGATGCCAATCAGGGATCTATAGTGTAGCACCACTGATTATTTGATGTATGAAAGAGTGCCTGCTAAAACGTTGGACTGCAACGGTGTCAAATACTGAGCATTTCACTTTGAACCATTTCAACGCCTAATTGAGAGAAAACAGGAGAGATTTTACAAGAGTGCTACTGGGGGATAGGGAACTAGTTGTTTGGTAAAACTATGATTTTACTTCGGAGTCACGTGAGTGACTACATGAAGACCCTATCCAGCACGCATGCTCGACATAGTAGGTATGTTACAAAACCTACCTGAATCGTGGCTGAGAATCTGCCCCACCCCGTGTGCGCGATTTTGCCGCTGTTTAGAGGGGGCGGGTTAAAAACGCGATTTTTACTAGGCTGTTGCAATCGCAAGTGTTCAGCCTAGTAAATCATTAACGAAAAATCGCTGAAAGACCCCGTCGCAAAAGGTATTATTAGTTTTTATGGCCTTGTATAATAGTTATAGTAGTTTAAAAATCACTCTCTAAACCCGCGACCTCTTGCAGCCCCAGGGTTTTATAAAGCAAACAATTAAAGGTATGTACCTTATTTTTACATTAAAAGGGGCTTCTTAAGAACCCTGTGTATAAAGTTTTCTATAGTGAGTAGCTCATTTTGGGCTCTTTATATCCCGCAGTATTTTTTCTGGGCATTTGAGGGCACAAATCCACCGCAATGTGAACGTTCTAAACCAGCGCGTTCACAGGAACCCACTAGAAATGCACACATTCTCGCTGTCCGAGCACGACGTGAGGAGGGCACTGACACGGGTGAACACGAGAAAAGCTGCAGGCCCCGATGGCATCTCGGGGCGAGTACTCAAGTCCTGTGCTACGCAGCTAGCTCCAGTGCTCACTACATTATTCAACCTCTCCCTGGACAAGTCCGTGGTCCCTGCCTGCTTCAAAAAATCCATCATTGTACCGGTACCAAAAAATTCCTCCCCAGCCTGCCTGAATGACTACCGTCCGGTGGCCCTTACCTCGGCAGTCATGAAATGCTTTGAGAGGCTGGTGAAGAATCACATCTGCGCCTTCCTCCCTTGGAACATGGACCCGTTGCAGTTTGCATACCGTCCGAACAGGTCCACGGACGATGCGGTCTCCCAGGTCTTGCACACCGCTCTCTCCCATCTGGACAGCCAGAAGGGGGGCTACGTGAGGATGCTGTTCATAGACTACAGTTCAGCCTTCAACACGATAGTCCCCACCAGACTGGCCGGGAAGCTACTGGAATTGGGGCTCAACACCTCCCTGTGTGCCTGGGTCCTGGACTTTCTCACCGCCAGGCCCCAGGTAGTCAAGATGGGAGGGAATACATCGAAGTCCCTCATCCTGAGCACAGGATCGCCCCAGGGTTGCGTAATCAGCCCCCTATTGTACTCCCTGTACACACATGATTGTGTGGCTAGGTTCAGCTCCAACTCAATAATTAAGTTTGCTGATGACACTGTGGTGGTGGGCCTGATCTCAGACAATGATGAGAAGGCCTACCGGGAGGAGGTGGCTGATCTAGCACTCTGGTGCCAGGAGAACAGCCTCCTCTTGAACATCAAAAAAACGAAGGAGCTGATCATGGACTTTAGGAGGGCACAACATCCGAGGACGTACACACCATTGAGGATAAATGGGGATCCTGTTGATAGGGTGAACTGTTTTAAATATCTGGGAGTCCACATAATTATGGAAAGAGAACATTTGGCATAGTTCCAATCCCATCATTTATCAATAACCCATATCCAGAACAGGTGGTAGATGGACTAATCTAGAGTCTTCACTACTACAGACACTGGACATAAATAGTTGGAAATGTTGGGTGCGTTCTATGGGTAAAAAGCATATTGTTCAAAAGTGCACCATTTTGCATGTTTGTTTACAATTTGACAACATCACAGTGGTGGCCTATACTAACCACATGGGCGCGATAAAATCGATATCATGTGATAATTTGATCAACACAATCTGGTAATGGTGTGTCGACAAACATATTTGGCTATCAGCAACTTACCTACCAGGTAAGTTAAATACTGTGGCAGACATGTTAAACCCCAAAGTATTGCTGAAATTACAAAGCAATATGGAACATCAGATATCGATTTCTTTGCATTCCGACTGAATCACCACATACCAATGTATGTCGCTTGGGAACCAGACCTTGAGGCAGCGGCGATGGATACATTCTCGCTGAACTGGGGGGGATCTCATCTCTATGTTTTCCCCCCTTTCTGTCTCATCAGTCAGGTACTACGCAAAATGCAGATGAACTTTGCTTCGGACTTTTGGTAGTACCCGACTGGCCTACACATGGTTCCCAGTGATCCTTGACAGGGTCATTGAAACCCATGACCATTCCCAGCGGACCAGATCTACTGATCCACCCTGTATCAGGCGAAAGTCACCCATGCCATGACAGAATAAGCCTACTGGGTTGCAGATTCCAAAAAGACCTTTTGATGGACCTGGGATTGTCAAATAGGACCTTGGACACGATGACAGCATCTCACCGACTTCCACCAAGAAACAATATCTCTCCAGTATTAGAAAATGGGAAACATCCTGCTCGAGAACAGAGACAACCTACTAATCAACCACCATATCTATGTACGGGGTTCCTGGCCAGACTTCACCACGATGAAGGTCTGAACTATAGCACTATCAAATGTGCTAGAAGTGCACTGTCAGCCTATCTAAGACAGGCACCAAGGGAAATAGGCCATAGGGTCTCATCCACTGGTGGCCAAATTATTGAGAGGTACCTTCAAAACCCCCTAGACCTAGATATACCAAGATCTGGGATGTCAGCGTTGTCCTGACATACCTAAGGGATGGCCACCAGCCAGATCCTTTACTCTGAAAACAACTACCCTGTATACGGCCATGCTGATGGCTTAATCTCAGCATAGGGTCCAGTCCTTTTACCTACTCAGACTGGACAATATGGTCGTAACATCAGACCAAATAACATTCACCATTCAGGAGCTGGTAAAACAGAGTAGACCAGGAACTTCAGGACTCATTATGGAATTCTGGGCGTACCCACCTGACCCCCGTTTATGTGTCATGACTCACCTGCTACAATATATCAACACAACCTAAAGTTCCCGAGGGAGACGAGAAGCAACGATGGGTCAGCCACAAAAAAAGCCACTGGGTCAGGGTACCGAGTCAAACCATCTCTAGATGGCTCAAACAGGTATTGGGAGCTGCTGGAATGGATACCGATATTTACACATCTCACTCCACCAGGGCAGCATCCACGCTGGCGGCTAACAGTATGGATGTGCCATTGGACCCTACCCTGGTAACAGCGGGGTGGTCCATGGAAAGATCTTTTCAAACATTCTACAACAAGCCATTATAAAACCTGTTTTCACTTGCAGAGACAATTTTAGACGCTGCAGAAAATATATAATTTAAGCCCAGGGGAGCATTAATGTCCTTGTTATTATTTTCAAATAATACCATTGTTGTTTTACAAACAGATTCATGTTTGATTATGATAACATACTTCCTTCCTTATATGACTTCGGCAGCGAGTGAAGTATGGGCTGTTACACGGTTTGAAATCACAGAGCTTTAAAATCTTCACGTAGTCACTCATGTGACTCAGAAGTAAAATAGTAAGATTAAACGAGAACTTACCAGTTTGAAGTTTGATCTGTATTTTATGAGTTACAATGAGGGATTACGCGCCCTCCGCTCCCACCCTCAATTACTGGTATCTTAGTTCTCCTTATCTTTACTATGTTTATTTCAATTATTATGTTTTCTGTGATTCCACACCGCTACTTTGAAGTATGTCGCGCATGCGTGCTGGCGGGGTCTTCACGTAATCCCTCATCGTAACTCCTCATAAAATACAGATCAAACTTCAAACTGGTAAGTTCTCGTTTAATCTTCCTATTGTTCTTTCCCGAATGAGAAGTTGGCAGGGCAGTTAATAAGAGGTGTTTAATATTTTGTGGTGTTTAGCAAATAAATTGTTTCATCTACCAAGTTTATTGGCAAAACCAAAAGACATAAAAATATTTAGCAAAAAGAGGTAAGATGAAAAAAGTTATAAATTAGAGTTAGGAGTTGTGAACTGGAATGCACTGCTTGGGAAGGCAGTGGAGCAGATTTGCTGTAATTTGATCTACACTTGAAAAGGCAACATTTACAGGGCCTTTGGGATAAGAGCAGTGAATGGGGCTAGTTGGAGTTCCTGGCTTTGGGATAATGGGAAAAATGAATTCCTTCTGTAGTATAAAATTGTTTTACTTAACTTTCTGCTCCCAACTTGCAAGTTTTGCCTCAGATAAGCCAAGGATCGATGATTCGGCTTGGCCGACATTACTCTGATCCACTGGAGTAGTTCATTTTATGTAGGAAGGAACTACAGATGCTGGTTTAGACCAAAGATAGACACTAAAAGCTGGAGTAACTCAGCGGGGCAGGCAGAATCTCTGGAGAAACGGAATGGGTGACATTTTGGCTCGAGATCTTTCTTCAGACTAATCTAAAGAAGGGTTTCGACCCGAAACATCACCCATTAGTTCTCTCCAGAGATGCTGCGTGTCCCGCTGAGTTAAGGGCCTGCCTCATGAGCATGCGACTCCATGCGGCAAGCGCGACCTAATGGGCCGGTCCCACCAGCATGCGCCTGCATGCGGCAAGCACGACCTAACCAGAAGCGGGAGCCGCGCAGAGGTGAAGTGAGTGACATGAAGTTCGAGCGAAGTCCGCGGCTGCGGGCCGGGAGGCCGTTGCCGCGCGGAATTTTTGAACACGGTCAGTTTTACAGAGCCCCGCGCGATGTCGGGACCAGCTCCGCACAACTCCATACAGCTCCGGCTATCGAAGTGGGACCGGCCCCGCGAGGCCGTACGGCTCAAGCGACCATGTTTGGTCGCGCTTGCCGCATGGAGTCACATGCTCGTGGGACAGGCCCTTTACTCTGCAGTTCTTTTTATGTTCCATGTAGATACTTATCACTGTGTCGGGACACAGGGAGTTGAAAGCATGCAGTGCAGTGAGGATGTGGATGAGGAACGTCCACTCATCAGGCATCAGTGCCTGCAAGTGTGCATGACTGGCATGTGGTAGAGTTGCTGCTTCACAGCGCCAGGGTTCCATGCTGATTCGGTGCTGTCTATATGGTGTTTGTACGTTCTCCCCATGGCCTGCATGAGTTTTCTCCGGGATCTCCGGTTTTCTCCCACACTCCAAAGACCTACAGGTTTGTAGGCTTGGTATAAATGTACATTGTTCCTAGTGTGTGCAGGATGGTGTTACCTGTAGTGTGCGGGGATTGCTGGTCAGTGTGGATGCAGTGGGCCGAAGGGCCTATTTCCGTGCTGTATCTCTAAACTAAACTAAGCATGTGTGCTATGTAGAATGCCTGATATTAGTCATCATATATTTTTATCGACTGCTGATCAACTTCATGTTTAAATGGAATAGAAATCCGTCCAACTAATGCTGACTATAAAAACACTTTACAAAATATACTTTTAAAAAGAGTGTCTGGATTCTGCACTGCCGTGATGAACAGAACAGGATTGTTCCCACTGCATCTGTAAAAATAGGTGAGCAAGCCAAAAATACCCCCTGGGTGGCGTGCCTGAGACTGTGGTTGAGTGTGTGCCACTTGGCCTGTGGACTTCACCGGAAAACCTTCCTTTGGCCGTAAGTGAGTAGGCATGTTGGCGGCATTAGATGTGATCTTGATCTTCCAAACTTAGGATAGGACAGGTTCAGAGGGATATGGGCCAAAAGCAGGCAGGGGGGACTAGTGTAGATGGGACATGTTGGTCGGTGTGGGCAAGATGGGCTGAACGCTGTATAATTCTATGACTATGAATATTACTTAAATCTATCTAAAACTGTCAGTCAAGAAAGAGGAAAATATACTTTTCTACAACACATCTCTCTACGTCGATTACCTTAGTGTAGTAACTGTTGGAACCTACAAATAATAGGTTCAATATTTTTGACATCTTGGTTGAAGGATAAATATTTTGACCAGACTCTTGAAAACAGGAGAAGGGTCCCGACCCAAAGCGTCGCCTATCCATGTTCTCCAGGGATGCTGCCTAACCCGCTGAGTTAATCCAGCACACTGTCTTATCATGGAGCAACACTCCTGGACTTCTTTGGATGTACCCATCAAATCCATCAAAGGATGGACGTGATCATAATATCTCAACTGAAAGTTTACTTTAGTTTAACATATAACATATAACAATTACAGCAAAACAGGCCATCTCGGCCCTACAAGTCCATGCCGAACAACTTTTAGTTTAGTTTAGAGATAGACCATGGATAAAGGCCCTTCAGCCCATCGAGCCCATGCTGACCACCGATCACTTGTTCACACTAGTTCTATGCTATCCCACTTTTGCTTCCATTCCCCACACACAAGGGGCACTTTTACACAGTCAAAGTAATCTACACGGGTACATGGTGCAGCAGTGGTAGAGTTGCTGCCTTACAGCGCTTGAATACCCGGGTTTCATCCCGACTGTCTGTACAAAGTTTGTACATTCTCCCGGTGACCTGCGCGGGATTTCTCCAAGATCTTCGGTTTCCTCCCACACTCCCAATGTGTACTGGTATGTAGGTAAATTGGCTTGGTAAATGTAAGAATTATCCTTAGTGTGTGTAGGATAGTGTTAATATGTGGGGATCGCTGGTCGGCACAGATTCAGTGGGCCACAGTTGCCGTGCTTATCTCTGTATCTCTAAACTAAACCAAACCTGCAAGTCTTTGGTATGTGGGAGGAAACCAGAGCACCTGGAGGAAAACTACGTGGTCAGAGGGAGAATGTGTAAACTCCACACAGACAGCACCCGAGGTCAGGATCGAACCTGGGACCCAAAGCTGTCAGACAGCAGCTCTACCAGGTGTGTTGTCCGGTGAAACACAGCCACATTATTCAGTAGCGTGCTGAAGGATTGATGTACAGGAGTATCAACCCAGGTTATGAGCACACACTGCTTGTCCTTGACCCACTGAGCCATGGGGCAGCAGTTTGTATTGTGAGTCCATGAGGGGTGGTGGTACCACATGTTGTGTGGTGTTACTCAAAAGGAGAGACATCTGCAGATATCTGCAGGTGTTAAGATAGATATTCTGGTTGGAGGTCAGTGGAGTTCTGCAGGGATCTGCTGGTACCTCTGCTGTTTGTGATTTATATAAACCACCTTGACATAAATCTAGATGAGTTGGTGAGTAAGTTTGCTGATGATACCAGAATCGAATGAGCTGCAGCTAGTGAGGATTTCTGTCAGAAGATACCAGCTGCAGAAATGGGTGGAGAAATGGCAGATAGAGTTTAACCCAAGCAAGTGTAAGGTGTTGCACTTTGGGAGTTTGATTAAAAGGAGAAAGTATACAGTTAATGGCAAGACACTAACAGCTTTGATGTGTAGAGGGATCATAGCTCACTGAAGGTGGCAACATGGAGATAGGGTGGTAAAGAAGGCGGAGGGTATGCTTGGCTTCAATGTGTGGGACATTGAACATAAGAAGTCATGAGGCAGCTTCATTGAGCTTGGTTAGGCGGCATTCTTTTTTTGCATTTGGAGTATTGCATGCAGTTCTGGTCACCCCATTACAGAAAGGATGTGGAGGCTTTGGAGAGGGTGCAGGAGGTTTACCAGAATTACACCTGGATTAGAGGGTTTCAGCCACAGGGAGATATTGGATAGACTTGAATTGTTTTCTCTGGAACTTTGGAGATTGAGAGGAGACTTGATCGAAGTATATAAAATGATGAGAGGCACAGAGAGGGTAGACAGTCGGGACCTTTATCTCAGGGTGGAAATGACCACCACAATAGGGCACAGCTATAAGGTGAGAGGGGGAAAGTTTAATCAAGATATCTAGGGCGTCTTTTAGCACAAAATAGTGGGAGTGCATTCAGAGGGATGGCGCATATAATAGTGGTGTTTCAGAGGCTTTTAGATAGACACATGGAAATGCAGGGATTAGAGGGATAAGGATTATGTACAAGATCTGTTTAATGGCATCATGTTTGGCACAAACATTGTGGGACGAAGGGCCCATTGTTCCTGTGCTGTATGATTCTATGTTCTACATCATTGAGCTTCCAATGAAGGTAGCAAAGTGAAAGAAGGGAAAGGCAGCTCCTGACTTGGGAAGACCGGATCCTCTATATTTGATGCAATTTATACTCTACCATGATGCTGGCATCGGGCAGCAGCTGAGGGGAGACAGAGAATACGGATACCCCAAGGAATAATCCAATTTATTTTCACTTTGCCCTGCTACACTTAATTCACAGTGCTTTGCCTGTATGAGACTAGGCTGTTTATATGTCTGTGAACTGGTTCATTAATGCTACACTAACTACTCATTAAGAGGCAGATATTGTGAGCAAGAAATTCTTTCTCATTACACTATAAATACTAATCCAGTCTAATTGCTCTTTAGGCACTTACTGCAGGGCACTCTGAATTTGTTTTGGATCCAAATTAAATATATGTGGTGTGCATGTGATATATATACAGGCAGACATGTCTGGATGTGTGGGGTATTCAGCTTCACGTGGTGGGCCAGGGTTCGCTCTGCCTGACCTAAAGGGGACCAGTCTAGGAGGGCATGAAAGCAGTGGCAGTCTAAGTGGATTATTGTGTGCTCGAGTAATTCAGCTGGTCAGGCTGGCAGTGAGGAGGTCTATCTGGGTCCGGACTGAACCGTCCAATCTCGACCAGGTGAACCGCGACTGGGACCTGCCTGCAGGGTCGCTGAAGGCGTAGCGCAGCATTGCATCTTTTACCGTCTCCATTAGGAGCTTTGACGTGCTGTCCAGTCTGTTGTCAGCGCTGCCGGATCGTCCAGCCGCATCAATGATGCATTTGAAGTCAGAACGAGCTGCCGGGACGTGGCCAGCATCAGTGTGGAGTTGCTGGAGAACGGCCAGCCGCTCGCTTCTGCACGGGTGAGGCGTACACATTAATCAGCCGGAGCGGAGAGCAATGGTATATTACATCCACCACCAGGAGACGTCCCCAACCACCTCGCTGACCTCAGTGATGGCGAAGCTCCCTCCCCACAGCAAGATCCCCAGACTGGAAGCACGACAGTCATTGCCCCCGACCACACCGATAGCAGCGGAGGTGTGGCAGCCCGCACTCCTGCAGAAAAGTCACGTCAGCCTTGACCTTGGCCAGGTGCTGCAAGGCATTCACACATCGCTGAGGTCCTTCACACTGACTCGCAGGGGATTGCGGATACCCTGTCCTCCCGTTCCAGTTGCTGCTGCCATTGTGACTGGATGAGGTGTTAGGTTGGCTACCCAACCAGCATAGATCCACCTCTGAACCAGCAACTGACAGAGTCCTCGTCACCTCAAACTTCAATCCATCCGAGATCCACGATCCACGACCCATGCTCCTGGGAGACCTCCAGAACTGTTCTGATAAGAACAGACAATCTCTTCTACTCAAGTAGCAACAGATACTACACTTGATCTTAGCCAAAAGGCAGAGAAGCAAGAAATTCTCCCAAGCTCCTGGGAGAACCGCTTTTTAGATAATGGTCTCTCCTCTTCTCTGACCACTGCTTCCTTCAAACTTCCAGTCCCCTACAGGAGGACCGGAAGGCAGGCAGAGGGACATATAAGGGACCCCAGAAAATGTTGAGGAGTTAAAAAAGGACTACGCATGTTGGAGAATGGTGAAGTCCCTCTTTGACTCCCCGACACACTGGTGGGAAAAAACCAAGAAGAACATTAAGAGGTTCTTCACATTTAAAGGGGTTCAGAGAGCTAGACTGAGGGAATTGTATCAGCTACAGACAGATTTGCAGCAACTGCTCTTTCTGCAGTCAAGAGGGGTGGATGTGAAGGAGGAACTTAGTGAGTTGAAGGACCGGCAAGCTCGGCTCTTTACCTCTGAATCCTCCAAGATCATCTTCCAATCCAGGGTCTGCCATGTGGAGCAGGATGAGATGTGCTCACGTTTCTTCTTCCATAAGGTTCACAGGGGGAGCTCTGTGATCAACAGCCTTAGGGAGGAGGACGGCTCGGTAGCATCCTCGCAGACAGACATGCTGAAGGTCTGCAAATCCTTTTACACGGATTTGTATGACAGAAAGGCCACAGACAGCACCGCCTCCCAGAACATCCTGTCCTCTATCACGGAGGTCTTGGAGGACAGCAAGCGGGAGAGTCTGGACCAACCATTGACCCTAGAGGAGCTGACTGGCTCCATCCGCTCCTTTGACTCAAATAAAACTCCCGGAAGCGATGGCTTACCGGCCGAGTTGTAATCGGCTCTGTGGGACTGGGTGGGCCCAGACCTGCTGGAAGTGTACAACGACATGCTTCCAGCAGGCAGCATGTCAGACTCCATGAGGAAGGGCAGCATCACCCTAATCTACAAGCAGAAGGGGGAGAGGAAGGATATAAAGAATTGGAGACCCATCACATTGTTGAATGTAGATTACAAGATCCTGTCTAAGGCCATCGCCAACCGGGTCAAGTCTGCTGTAGGACAGGTGATCCACCCGGGCCAAACCTGTGCTGTACCTGGCATGAAAATCTCAGACAGCCTAGCGCTGCTGAGAGATACCATCGCCTACGTGCGGGACAGGCGGGTGGATGCCTGCCTAGTCAGCTTGGACCAGGAGAAGGCCTTCGACAGGATATCGCACACGTACATGAGGGACGTGCTCTCCAAAATGGGTTTTGGGGAGGGAATCCGAAATTGGATCAAACTGCTCTACACCAATATCCGTAGTGCAGTCCAAATCAATGGGTGGGAATCAGACAGTTTCCCGGTCAGGTCTGGAGTCAGGCAGGGTTGCCCTCTCTCTCCTGTCTTGTTTGTCTGCTGTATTGAACCTTTTGCCGAGTCCATCAGGAAGGATGCGAGCATAAGAGGAGTGACATTGCCAGGCAGTGGGGGCATTCAAGTCAAAACCTCCCTGTACATGGACGATGTCGCCGTCTTCTGCTCGGATCCAAGGTCGGTCCGCAGATTGATCAGCATCTGCGACCAGTTTGAGTCGGCCACGGGAGCCAGGGTGAACCGCAGGAAGAGCGAGGCCATGCTCTTTGGCAACTGGCCCGACCGATCTTCCATCCCCTTCACCATCAAGCCTGACTTCTTGAAGGTGCTGGGGATCTGGTTCGGGGGGGCTGAGGCGAGTAACAAGAATTGGCTGGAGCGGATAGCCAAGGTGGGGAGGAAGCTGGAGCTGTGGAGGCAACGCTCCCTCTCCATAACCGGGAAAAATGTGGTCATCAGGTGTGAGGTGCTCTCGGGGTTGCTGTACTTGGCACAAGTGTGGTCTGTCCCTCCCTCCTACGCCACGGGGATCTCCCGGGCCGTCTTCCAGTTCATCTGGGGGTCGAGGATGGACCGGGTGCGATGGGTCACAATGTACAAGTCGGCAGACAACGGGGGTAAAAGCGTGCCCAACGTCGCCCTCACCCTGATGGCCACCTTTGTGTGTGGCTGCATCAGGCGGAGTGTAGAGCCAAGGCACGTGGGCACTAAGTGTCACTACCTGCTGAGGTTCTACCTGTCCCCGGTGTTGCGAAGGATGGGCCTGGCGCAGATGCCACACAATGTGCCAGTCAGCTGGACATTGCCGCCCCATCTGTCGTCCGTGGAAAGGTTCTTCCGGACCAACACCTTTGACCACAAGTCCATCGGGCAGTGATCAGCATGGAACGTCCTGCAGGCACTGCAGGGAAATGACTCGATGGATCTTGTGGCGTGGTTCCCAGAGCAGACTGCCCAGCTTGTCTGGCTAAATGCCTCATCGCCAGAACTCACCAACAAGCACCAAGACCTGGCTTGGCTGGCAGTGAGGGGATCCCTCTCAGTTAGATCCTTCCTGCACCATCGGAACCTCACTACCAGCGCACGCTGCCCTCAGGATGTCTGCTATGGAGAGGAGATGGTTGCCCACCTCTTCGCAGAGTGTGGATTTGTGAAAACATCTGGAGGAGTTTGCAAAGATCCCTGTTACGGTTTATCCCAAACAGCTCCGTGACAGAGGACTATGTGATTTATGGACAGTTCCCAGGGACGCATTCAGAGACAGATGGATGTCATGTGCTGGGAGGTGATCAACTTGGTTTAAGATGCTCCTTGTTCTGCCTGAACCTTGTTGACCTCCTGACAGAGTGAGATGTCCATCAGGGAATGTTGCCAACTGGCCCCCTCCAGACTATGTGCTGACGGACGTACTGAAGCTCGGTGCAGCCAACGCCAAAGTTCTGTGGGGGAAGACCACAGTCTACATAACTACACAGTACATAACTAAAACTCTGATCTTCTGCTCTTCCGGTTTGCGTGGTTTTTCTATTTGTGCAAAACGGTACACGATAGCGCTATGATTTTTCGCCACCTTACTCACCATTCTCCTGTGCTGCAAGTGCAACAAGTTTTGTTCCGATCGATGGTACATTTTAAAACTTATTAAGGCTTAAAAATCTTAAAACCGTGCTTGCGCAGATTGGTTTCTT
This sequence comes from Leucoraja erinaceus, assembly GCF_028641065.1. Lineage (NCBI taxonomy): Eukaryota > Metazoa > Chordata > Chondrichthyes > Rajiformes > Rajidae > Leucoraja > Leucoraja erinaceus. Next base: position 27,006,376 of record NC_073406.1, on the reverse strand, counting down.
CTCCTGTCATTCAGCCTCACACAGATTGGTCTTCTCTCCTGTCAGTCACCGCGACGGTCAGGACGGTGACACCTCCACCAGCACCAGGGCCTCTCCCACCTCACTCACAAACTCATCTCTGCCTTCCTCACAGTAACTTGTCTACTGTCTCCCCCACCACCGGCAGCGGCCGCAGGGTTGGGGGATTCAGTGGAGACCCTGGTCCCGTCTCTCTCTCCCTAACTCAACTCTCTCCCTCACCCGCCCTCTGCGGCAATGGCGGTCCCGCCCACCCGTCCCCCGGGTGAATGGCTACGACCGCCGCCGCTGCGGTAACTCACCCTCACGGCCCTCTTGGAGGAGATCTTCTCCACCAGCTCGTCAAAACTCATGGTGCCCACCATGGCGAACACCGACTCCATCCCCCCGCGGCCCGGCAGTGGCAGCAGCAGGCAGGCAGTTCGGGGATGGGCCGAGCGGTGGCTAAGCCGGAGTGGGCAGAGGGAGGGAGGGAGAGTCGGGTTGCAGGGTGGCCAAGCAGTTTGTGCGGAGTTTGAGTAACCCACACACACACACACGATGCAAACTGGTCCAATCGTCAAGTCAACGGGATCTAAACCACAGCTAACAATGAATGACCTGCGGAGGAAGGAACTGCAGATGCTGCTTTTAATGGAGGGAGGGAGTGTAGGCGAAAGGAACAGGAGGGAGAAGTGAGGGAGGGATTGGGGGAGGGGAGGAGGAGGGGGAAAAGAAGAGGGAAACAGTTGGAGGCTATGCGTGAGTGGTAGAATATGTGTTGGGGGAGCAGACTTAGTCTAGTAAAATTATAAAATTCAAATCTGAGGAGAGAAATTAGCCGAGGAGAGAAATCTTGGATTTCTAATAACAAAGGAGGAATTTAGTGAAGTGCTGCCGGGCAGGAAATATTTCCTAGTTTTCATTATGTGATTGAAGTAATATAAAACTCCATAATCCTGTTACATTTTCATTATTCTTCTGATATTTTATACACCATATATCAACAGTTAATTGAGTCAAATCCCCAGTTGAAAGACCTTTTCAGTGAGTCTTGGATCAAGTTCCATCTTGCTCTGGTCTCTGTGCACGAGTCTATATTGTGACTGGGATTCTGTGACTGTTTGATTTGGATCCAAGATTACTCACTTCAGGTGCCTGCAGCAACAAAACAGGAACATAAAGAATAGTTTAGAAGATGCGTGCTTTTTACTAATGTCAATTTAGAATTTAATTAGTATTGAAATAAACTGGAGGAGCCTGTGGTGTTACCCTTCTTAACTCTGCACCTTGGTGATTGCCAGTCATTCCCCCCCCCCCCCCCCCCCCCCCCCCCCCCCCCCCCCCCCCCCCCCCCCCGGACACTCCTTCCCCCAGTGACTGATCTCCCCCCCCCTCGAAAATTGCATGACTGCTACTGTATATACATATATATATTTTTACTGTTCCATTATTCTGTGTTTGCACTTCTGGGTGAAATGCTAACTGCATTTCGTTGTCTCTGTACTTGTACACTGCACGATGACAATAAAAATTTGAATCTGAATCTGAATCTGAGGAGCACAAAGCATCTTCTAAATTGTTGGCATCAGCAACTAGTCCTTTCCATGCTATGAATGACCTCTTAAAGAGTCATTGCAGTTCTGTCCTTTCAGTCGTGGGTTACCCATACATTGTTGCCTTGAAGCCTTCAGCTTTCTCCCCCGTGCTCCTCTCCGGCAATGATCTTCCACGGTGAGGAATGGTTTGGCAGGCACTTGTGTCTGGCATTACCACCCAGGAGCCCTATGCAGAGACAGTGATTCCCCACCAGGATGTTAGATACTTGCAGCTCCTCATCATCCTGCCCAGGCCACTGACAATAACCCATGCGTAGACTCTTTCTTGCAGGAGTCACAAGATGTCACGAGTTAAAGTGTGTGATTCATGCTGCTGGGTCACCGGGAGAGTGTGGCACTGCTAGAACCACTGTTTTTCCAATGAGACCTTAAACCCTGTGTGGTCCCTTTGCAGATCCTTGAGTATTAATTTGGAGAGTGTAATTTAGAGATACAGCATGGAAACAGGCCCTTCGGCCCACCGAATCCATGTTGACCATCCATCACCCATTCACACTAGTTTTATGTTACCCCACTTTCGCATCCACACCCTGCACACTCGGGGCAATTAACAGCGGTCAATTAACCCACATACCTGCATGTCTTTGGGACGTGGGAGGAAAACGGGAGAGCATGCAAACTCCACATAGACAGTGCCTGAGATCAGGATCGAACCTGGCTGTCTTGCGCTGTGAGGAAGCAGCTCCACTATTGTGCCTGAATAATACGCAAGCTCAACGGACAATCTGGTTATTCAGCCATTTATCGTAGATACATTGCCTGAATGTACAACAGTGCGCGCATGTTTGAAGTATTTCATGGACTGTACTGTGCTGGAAATGAGGTCCAGAGTTGTGAAAGATGCTAGATAACTGCTGATTCTTTCTCCTTTCTTTAGCTACTGAATTGCTGCCTTGAGTAATGATTGCTAATGTGATACAAGCTGTGGTATTGATGCTCTCTGCCTGTCTCAGCACCTTAGTAAACATTCTTATTTCCCTTTTGTGAAACAAATGGACCCATTTAGCATCGTCCATTGGAGTAGAGAATAGAGGGCTTCTCCGTCAACTTTCTCTCCTAAACCTTCTGAGCGGCACGGTGGTGCAATAGTAGAGTTGCTGCCTGACAGCATCAAGGAACCAGGGTCGATCCTGACTACAGCTGCTATCTGTACAGAGTATACACTTTCTCCCTGTGACTGCGTGGGTTTTCTCCGGGTGCTCCAGTTTCCTCGCACACTCCAAATACATTTTGCTTAATTGGTTTCTGTAAACTGTAAATTGTCCCTAGTGTGTAAGATAGTGCTAGTGTGTGGGGTGTATCGGCGCGGACTCGGTGGACGAAAGTGCCTGTTCCCATGCTGTATCTCTAAAGTCTAAAGTGTAAATCAATAGATGCCCTACCCAGGATCTTGTTTCAACAATATTGCAGAGCTGTGAATTGGGAACGTGTGAAAGGCAAGTGCTTAACAAGTAAATGTAAAACCTTTGGGCTGGGAAGCACTTTGCAGCCCCAGGGGGACTGTGCTTGGGAAGTGTTCCTATTCTGAGTGAAGAAGTTGCAGCACTGAGCTCTTTCATCCCGTCCTTTTTTATATTTCCTCTGAGTATTTTGTTAACTTCTGACCTTTAGCCAGATGTAAAAGTGCATGTGAATCTTGCTCACCTCTCACTGCTCCTTCCTGCATGACGACAATCAGATGCTCTCAATGTTTCCTCTTCTGGAGGGAACATCAAGGCAAACTTCCATAAAAGGCCCACAAAACTCAGGGAGAACATTGTTGAAATTTCACTCGCCAACATAATAGTAAGATTAAACGAGAACTTACCAGTTTGAAGTTTGATCTGTATTTTATGAGGAGTTACGATGAGGGATTACGTGAAGAACCCGCTCAGTGCGCAGGCGCGGCATACTTCCAAGCAGCGGTGTGGAATCACAGATAGACACAAGTATTTGAAGTAACATAGTAAAGAAAAAGAGACATCAATTTATCAGTTTGATCCATATAATGAGGGTGGGAGCGGAGGGCACGTAATCCCTCATCGTAACTCCTCATAAAATACAGATCAAACTTCAAACTGGTAAGTTCTCGTTTAATCTTACTATTTTACTTCGGAGTCACGTGAGTGACTACGTGAAGATTTCAAAGCTCTGTGATTTCAAACCGTGTAACAGTTTTACTCACTCACTGCCGAAAGCTCTTGAGGAAGGAAGTGTTATCGTAATTAACCAATGAATCTGTTTTCAAGAAAACAAAATGGTATTTATTAACAATAACAAAAAACAAAATTGCTCCCCCGGGCTTAAATTAAATATTTGCAGCTTCTAATATTTTCGCTGCAAACAAATCAGGCTTCATCAATGGCTTATTATAGAATGTTCGAAATGTGGATTCCCTCGACCATCCTGCTGTGTTCAGGATGAGGTCAATAGGCACATCCATCCTAGCTGCCGTTGATGTGGAGGCTGCCCTGGTGGAATGAGATTTAAAAATGTTAATGTCTATCCCAGCAGCTTCCAATACCTGTTTTAGCCATCTTGAGATGGTCTGGCTTGTTACCCGGCCATGTGGTTTTTTGTGGCTGACCCATAAGGCTTTTTCACTCCCTCGGATGTTATGGGTTGTGTCGATGTACTGTTTGAGGTGGGTCACCACACACAACCGTGGCTCTGGTGGGTAGGCCCGGAATACCACTAGTGCATTGGATGTTCCTGGCCTGCTTTGTTTTACCAGACCTTGTAGAATGAATGTTACCTGGTCTGGCGTTTCCATGTTGTCCAGTCTTAATTTGTGTAGCGACTGGACCCTCTGTGCAGATACCAGTGCCATCAGCATGAGCGTCTTCAGTGTTAATTGCTCGAGGCTGAGGGATCTAGCTGGTGGCCATTCCCGGAGGTATGTCAGTACGACACTGATGTCCCAAATATGAGAATACCCGGGCTTGGGGGGCTTGATGTTATAAATGCCCCTCATCAGTTAAACCACCAGTGGATGGGATCCCATAGGCTGATGTCCTGCAGGTTTGAGGTAAGCGGAGAGGGCGCTACGTGCTGTGTTTATGGCACTGTAGCTGATCCCCTCATGATGGTGAAGGTAGGCCAGGAACTCCAGAACATTGGCTACTGTGGCTGTTTCATATGAAGTCCCTGATTCTTGGCAGTACTTCTCCCATTTCTTGATGTTGGTTAGGTACTGCCTCTTAGTAGATGTTCGCAGGGATGCTGACATGGTGGTGATGGTTTGTTGCGATAATCCCAGGTCCAGGTAGGGTCTGTTCAGAATCTGCAACCCAGGAGTTTAATGTCTTGATGGCATGGGTGGCTTATGCCTGACACTGGGTGAATCAATAGTCCTGGATGACTGGGAAACACCATTGGTGATTCCACCACCATGTCATGTAGTACTGGGAACCATGGCTGTGTAGGCCAGTCGGGTACCACCAAAATACCAGACGCTGAGTCCATCTGGATTTTGCGAAGTACCCGACTGATGAGGCAGAAGGGAGGAAAGGCATAGAAAAAGAACTTTCCCCAATCCAGCGTGAAGGCATCTACCGCTGCTGCCTCTGGATCTGGTTCCCAAGCGACATACATAGTTAATTGGTGATTTAGTCTTGATGCAAATAAATCGATATCTGGCTTTCCATATTGCTTGACAATTTTAGCAAATGCTTTAGGATTTAACATCCATTCGATGTTGTCATTGAATTTGCGTGACCTGGTGTCTGCCACTGTGTTTAGCTTACCTGGTAGATAGGTAGCTGAAAGCCAAATATGTCTTTCGACACACCATTGCCAAATCATATTGACCAATTTGTCGCACGATAAAGATTTTATGCCGCCCATATGGTTAATATAAGCCACCACCGTAGTATTATCTATTTGTAATCGAACATGCAAGTGCTGCATATTTGATGCATATGCTTTTCAACCATAAAAGGCGCCCAACATTTCTAAATAGTTGATGCCCAGTGTAGATAGTAATGATGATTCTAAGTTAGTCCATCTACCACCTGTGCTGGATATGGAGTTAGTTGCTCCCCAGCCCTGAGCACTGGCATCTGTTTGAAGAACTAAAGTAGGATTAGTAATGATAATAGGACTACAACTATGCCAAATATTCTGTGTCCACCACTGTAGCTCTGATATTGCTTCAGTGGGTAACATCATGACCCGATCATAGTGACCTTTATGTTGTTTTAGTGCCCGCACCTTTGCTCTTTGTAAATTTTGATAATGCAAAGGTCCAAATTGTATAGCCGGAAATGCTGCTACCATCTTACCAATCACTGCTGCTACTTGTCGAATAGTTGGTCTTTTGTTAACTTTTAAGTTTTTGCATGATTGTGCTAATGCAATCATCTTTTCCTTGGCAGGGTAATAGTCATATTTAACAATTACAGCACGTTAGGCCATCTCGACCCTTCTAGTCCGTGAAACCCATAATCTCCCCTAGTCCATATATAGAGGCTCATGGATTTAACTTCCCTTCCATCCATAATTATTTTTAAATGATAGGAACGAACCTCCCCACCTAATAGTCATTCTTGTGAAAACCAGGAGTCTAGAGGATAGCTGATACTGCTCTGCTACAGCCAATTCCCAGAGTTTCTAGGAGCTTTTTGTAGCCACTATGACAGCCATTCCATCATCCAATGAGGATGCCATCCAAATATGCCATGACTATATGTTTTTGTTTCCTTAATATTGCCATGGCTGGTTTTAATATTTTTGTGAATAATCTTGGGGCTGACGTGAGCCCATTAGGCAGTGCTTTGTACTGCCATTGCTGCCCCATCCAGATAAATTTAAGGTATCTGCTATAATCCTTATGTATGGGTACCAGATAGTAAGCATCCTTGAGGTCAATGCTTGCCATATAGTATCCTTTGGAAATCAGTTGTCTAGCAGTCACAAATGTTTCCATTTTGAAATGTATATACTTAACAAACTTGTTTAGGGATGTTAAGTCAATGATGATGCGACATCCACCATCTTTTTTGGTTTTTGTAAATATATTGGATACAAATTCCAAGGGTTCATGTTCGGTCTTTTCTATGACCCCTTTATTTATAAGTCTCACCAGTTCAGCTTGTCCCTCCCGTTGCTCTTTTTTGGAGGGAGAAAATACCCTTTCGGGCCAATGTTGAACTGGCGGTGTTTTTAATATAAACTGAATTTTATATTCTCCAATGCTGTTGAGTATATATTTATCATTGGTGATCATTCCCCATGCTTTCTTAAACAAGTGTAACCTTCCCCCTGTTAGTAAGGCACCCTTATTCTCTATATGCTGGTAGGAACCAGATCCACCTACCTCCATGGTTATTGGCGATTTTGTGTTTTCTTTCTTCTTTGAGTCTTGTTCTATCGACGTGCTGGCGATGTTGGGGGGAGGCGCATTTTCCAGGGGGTCCGTGGCGGGCCCTGATCTAAAAAAGATCTTTGGGGATAATGCGACCCCAAGCTTTCACCAGTCCCATATTCCAGACGTCGACTGGTGGATGCCGTGGGGTGCTGCCGCTTGGGTATCAGAGTTCGTGGTTTGCTCCTCCCGGGGCCTGCCCTCATGAGGCCGAAGGTTTTGGATGCCTCTTCCATGTCCTTCAGCTGTTTATTTAGGTCTTTCCCAAACTGTAACGGATCTGCCTCCGCAGCTGGAGCTTTGCACAAGCCAGCAAATTTGGGATTGAGGGCAGGTCTTATATTTTCCCTCCGGAGGTTGTTCAATTCGAATTGAGTGGTACACATCAAAGCCAGCACGTCCTGCTGGTGTGTCCTCATCTCCGTTGTCTCCACAGAACGAGCAAAGGCTGTGATAGCTGACGTCAGGAGCCTTAGGATCCGCTGTAGCTTTAGTTCTTGTGCCCGAATAGGGCCCCCCGCATTTCCCCAGATTTGGCTGTTGAGGCTTTTAACCTTAAGGGCCTCACAGTTGTCTGGTGCTGTATGTTCTTCCAGCACTTGGGCGAGCACCTTTTCCTGTAGAGGCTTGTTAGACAGGTGGTTGATACTAGCCGCCATCCTCAGCTCCAGAGGTGCTCCAGCCCGTGGGGTTGCTACGAAGCGGTCCACCACACCCAGCAGCTGTTCCTGTTCCTGCACCCCATGCATACTCCCGATTCCTTCCGCCTGCCCCTTTTTCAGACCAGCCCTGCCCTGGTCACCAATGCTAGCCTCCTGTTCTTGATGATCTGAGGTAGCAAAGGGTAGTGCCTGACACGACACTATGGAGGAGGTACCTGTCCTGTCTGCCCGGGAGCACTGCTGTTCCCGGTAGACCATCTCCTCCAGGAGCTGCTGAATGCAGCTCAGGCGGCTGTCTCTCCTCCGTTTTGGGGAGGACATTTTCCCCTCTGACGAGTCGGAGTCGACCGGCCGATTAGTCTTCCTGGACGCTTTCCCAGTCCGCCATGCAGGCTCTGGCGTGACTGGGTCCGGCTCGGTCTCAGGGATAGCAAATCGCTCAGCGACAGCGCTGCTGCCGCCGGTTGCTGCCCCGCTGGAATTGGACGCTCCTCTGGTGGAGTTAGAGCGCGGGCAGTTCTTTGTGAGAGCTTTCTGCGTTGAGACATCCTTGCACTCTGCAAAACACTAACACCACTCTCCTCCGTTAAGTCCCAACGCACCGTCTACTTACCTGACGGTCCGTTTTAAAGCGCAGCTGGAGAGCCTGACTCCAGCTGCCGCCGCTGTTGCAACTGCTGAGCGTAATGCCGTGCCTGCGCACTGAGCGGGTTCTTCACGTAGTCACTCACGTGACTCTGAAGTAAAATTATACATCGCTATCCCTCCAATTTCAACTGGAGGTTTACAAACAAAGGTTTTGGTGGACACTACAATGCAGAACAGAAAGAGTGCGACATTGTTGAAAATGCACTTTGGTGCGTGTACCCAGTGTTTAGATGCAGCTCGATAGGCTGCATTTGGAGTATTGCTTGCAGTTCTGGTCGCCCCATTATAGGAAAGATGTGGAGGCTTTGGAAAGTTTGCAGAGAAGGCTTTCCAGAATGATGCCTGGAATAAGAACTATTAGTTACAGAAAGAGGTTGGACAGACTTGGATGCGGGAAGACCTATCAGGTCTTCTAACAGAAGTATATACGTTTATGAGAGGCATAGAACGGTGGGCTGGAAAAATCAAATACTCACCTTTAATGTGAGAGGGGGCAAAGTTTAAAGTAGATGTCAAAGCCATAGGTTTCTTGATCAGATGATGGTGAGTGCTTGGAATGAGCTGCTGTAGTTGGTTGAAGTAGATACGATAGTGATATTTAGAGCCATGGAGTCATAGAGGGCAGAAACAGGCCCCGCAGCTCTAAATGCCCATGCTAACTAAAATGCCTAATCTACACTAGTCCCCCCTGCCTGCATTTCACCCATATCCCTCTAACCCCTTCCTATCCATGTACCTGTCCAAATATCTTTTAACTGTTCTAGTACCTGTCTCAACTATCCCCTCTGGCAGCTTGTTCCATACACCCAACACCCTCAGTGTGAAAAAGCTGCTATCCCCTCTGGTTCCTATTTAATTTTTCCTCACTCACTTTAAACCTATGTCCTCTCTCTGGGTCCCCATCTCTGGGTAAAAGACTATGCATTCACCCTATAAATTCATCTCATGATCTTGTACACCTCTATAGGTTCACCACTCATACTCCTGTGCTCCAAGGAATAAAGTCATAACCTGCCCAATCCATCTCTTATAGCTCAGCCTCTCAAGTCCTGACTCTTCTCTGCACTCTTTCCAGCTTAAGAGACTTTTGGCCAGGAACATGAATATTCATGGAATGGAGGGATATGTATTATGTGCATTCTCGTAAGACCTCATGTTTGGCATCATGTTTGGCACAGATATTGTGGGCCGAAGGGCCTGTTCTTGTGCTATACTGTTCTATGCTATACCTGCTACTCTGCCTCTATTTATCCTTCAATCCACAATGCTTTAAGGAAAAACATAAAACATATTAATAAGTAATTTAGGTCTTCATAAGCAGTATCCAGTCTGTTGGAGCTGAGATTTCCAGCAGTAGGAGGTTCATGTTCATAAGTTATTGGAGCAGAATTAAGCCATTCTGCCCAAGGAAGTTATCAGCAGCAGTAGTTTGATCATCATTGCACAGAAATGTCCCGGCATTTCGCAGGAGTATATTGAGGCAAAAGCTGATATTGATGCCAAAAGATACCGAACAGTGTGGCTATGAATATTGATGTATCTAACTTCAAGTAACCCCTGCATTCTCTCTCTCTCCATCCCTTCCCCACACAAGTCACACCAGCTTTTCATTCTCACCTAGTCAACCACTAACAATGTTTCAGAAAGAACTGCAGATGCAGGTAAAATCAAAGATGCTGCCTCACCTGCTGAGTTTCTCCAGCATTTTGTGTCTAGCGTGGTTATGAAGGTAGATTTTACAAAGCCAATAATGTGGATATGTGGGTAGGTTTTACAGGGCTAACAGTGTGGTTATTTAAATAGTGAATTTAGGAAAAATAGCTAAGCAACTAGATTTAGGAAGGAATTCTTGAACCAGGAGCTTACTAATGATGAACCAAGGGAGTGAGGAATGGTAAAAGTTCCAGAGGAATGTAGCAGTGTTGTTCTTGTAGTTCTCAACCGGACATGATAACAGCAGGACACAGTCTGTGATTCTTTCATCAAATTTATAATGTTCGAGCAAGGAGATGTTCCTATTGATTATCTAACATTCCAAGTGCCTTCTTTCTCTCCAATGATGCTGCCTGACCCGCTGAATTACTCCAGCATTTTGTGTCTACATTCCAAGTTCCAGTACATGGGATCATCTGTTATATATAGTCATTCTTTTTACATCAACTGAGATCTCTAAATTAGTGATGTTATGTGCTGACCAGTTTAACTCCCGTAGTCATTGACCAGTTGTTTGTAACCTCTATCGGACATTCAACAACGTGTGTGATTACATGCTGAATTCAGCATTTTATCGGGGGCTGGGGGTAAAGAGAAGCAGCCAGTATCTGGGAAGATGAGAGCTGGAGTGAATGAAGATGGCAGTGTTTGAGGACAACATGGGGATGAGAGGACACCTTCTCAATGTCGTGTTAACCTGATGATCACCTGATGATCACCATGCCCCTCGAGACAAGAAGATAGACACAAAAAGCTGGAGTAACTCAGTGGCTCAGGCTGCATCGCTGGAAAAAAGGAATAGGTGACGTTTCGGGTCGAGACCCTTCTTCAGACTGAGAGTAGGGGAAAGGGAAATAAGAGATATAAATGGTGATGTGGAGAGATATAGAACAAATGAATGAAAGATATGTAAAAAACGAACGATGATAAAGGAAACTGGTCATTATTAGCTGTGGCCTAAAATGAGTACAGACAATGAGACTCAACAAGACGCCTGTGAGGCTGGTACGACCAGGGAGGGAATGCATGGGCTATTTGAAGTTAGAAAAATCAATATTCATACCACTGGGTAGTAAGCTGCCCAAGCAAAATATGAGATGCTGTTCTTCCAATTTGCATTGACACTCTGACAATGGAGGAGGCCTTGGTCTGAAAGATCAGTGTAGGAATGGGAAGGGGAATTAAAATGTTTGACAATTAGATCAGGTAGGTCCAGGCAGACTTCAGTGAAGCAATTGCTCAATCTATGTTTGGACTTGCCGATGTATACGAGTCCACAACAGTAGATGAGGTTGGAGGAGGTGCAAGTGAACCTCTGACTAACCTGAAAGGACTGTCGGGGTCCCTGGACAGAGTCTGTCCTCCAGTGAAGGCAGGCACAACCTGATCAATCGACCCTTAAAAATACCCTTTCATTCCAGGAATCATGTATTGTCTTTCTGCTGACTGGTTAGCACACAACAAAAGTTTTTTGTTGTACCTTGGTACACGTGACAATAAACTAAAATAAACTGAACTCAACTGAATCAATCTCATGAACCTTTGTCTCCAAAACAAGAATATCTCTTGTAAAGAAGCCAAAACTGTACTGAGCTCTCCAGGTGTGTTCCTGCATATCAACGTTCCCCTCCATTTATACTTTATCCTCTTTGGAAAGAAAGGCCTGCATTCCAATTGCCTGTAGTGTAAATGACTTGCTGTAGCTGCATGCTTACACTCTGCATGTTGTGAATGAAGAAAGGCAGACATCTCGGTGCACTAATATTCTGTAAATATTCCAAGAAATTATTGTAGTCAACATTTATAGAGTCACACCACTTGGAAACTAGCTCTTGGGTCCCATTGGTCCAGACCAACCAAGATGCCCCATCTAAGTAAGTCCCATTTAACATAGAACAAAGATAGCACAGGAACTGTGGTCTTCAGCCCACAATGTTGCAAAATTAAATTGATCCCATCAACTTGTGCATGATTCATGTCCATCTATTTCTTGCACTTCCATGTGCCTGTCTAAAAGCCTCTGAAACGCCACTATAGCATCTGCCTCCACCCACACCCGTGGCAATGTGTTTCAAGTCCCCACCACTCTGTGTAAAAATACTTGCTCTGTACATCTCCATTAAACTTCCCCCCTCTCACCCTATTGCTAATTCTTCTAATGTTGAACATTTCCACCCAGGGACAAAGGTTCTGACTATCTACCCTATCTACACCTCCTATAGTCTGACTCATCATTGCTAGGTATTCATCCAACAATGGTGGTGTTGATGACAGATTTAAAGATGGCTTTGGAACTGTTTCCAGCTACACAGTCATGGTTATTGTAATGGGTCGAGGTCCTTGTTGAGGTAGGAGTTGATATGCGCCAAAACTGATCTGCAAAGTACTTCATCACCACGGGCGTTAGTGCCACTGGTCGATAGTTGTTGAGGCACATCATTTTACTCTTCTTGGGCACCGGTATTATTGATGCCCATTTACAGCAGGTGGACTCTCAGAAGTTGAAGAAATTCCAGCCAGTTGGACTGTGCATGTTTTAAAAATGCAGCCAGGTACACCATCAGGTCCAGACACTCTTCGAAGGTTAACCCTCATGAAGTATATTCAGCCTCAGTGACCGAGGTTACAATGGGGCTCGATAAGGCACATCAGTGTGTAGTTTAGTTTTGTTGAGAGATGCAGCGTGGAAACAGGCACATCCGCCCACTGAGCCAGCGCCAACCAGCGATCCCCATACACAAGAGGGACAATTTACAATTATACCGAGCCAATTAACCTACAGAGCTGGTGTAGGTCTTTGGGATGTTGGGGGAAAGCAGAGCACCCGGAGAAAACCCACACAGGCCATGTGGAGACCATACCAACACACTCTGCCTCCCCTGAACAGCTCTGTGCTGTCCTCTTTGTTGGTGCTGTGGTTTTCACTCACTGTCTATATGTAGCAATGTTACAACATTTTGAGATTTTAAAAATCAAGTCTGTAATTTATCCCATCAGATAAAGCATGAAAAGAAGTTTAATTTGTCACCTAATTCACTTTCATATCTTCAGTATTTAAAAGGTTATGGCCATTTTCATACTCGGAAATTAGCATCTTGTTCTCTATTGCTTTTCCATTGATTTAACACAAAAGCTGTGATCGAGAACAGTCAAATGGCCATAACTTTCTTAAAAATTAAAATAACTAAAATAAATTTTCAGTTATTATAGATTGAAGCATTCTGAAACAAATATGAAACAATCTTACTTAGATGACTTGAAATTAAAGCATATAATTAGTTAGTTACCTAATTGTAGCTAGTTACAAAATTCAATTACTAGATCTAAACATCTATCAACATCTTAAGAATAGATTAACATTTTTAAGTGTCCAAATAACATTCACACAAGAATTCACAATATAACATAATTTTTAAATCTCATTGTCATGGATTTATAGGCCAAATGGAAGGAATTTAATGTTTAATACCTGCAAATTAATGGCCATTTAAATCAACTTGCGTGTGGGTTTTTCTGGAACGCGACCATTTGGAATGTTGAGGTTTGCAGTGATTTAGATCCCCATAGCTGCATGGAAAACACTGTCCGTTGGTATGGGGACTAAATCACCGTTTCACAACTTAAAATATGAACTAAAGGTATCTTAAGGAGTACTTTTATACGTAAAAATAAACCGCTTTCTTTCACCTGTCACCTACATGAAATCCGTCCCTGTTGTCGGCGTTGACGGCTTCAGAAGCTGATTTTAAAATCACTCCAGTGCTGAACGAGTCGGGTGATTTAAAAAAAAAAATAGACAGAACGCCCGTCGGAACGATTCTTCAACAAAATCTTGCACTCCAACCAAATATAATTCAGGACAAGGTAAGAAAAAAAATGTGTTTTAACCCAGCCCCCCTCAAACATGCCAAAATCGCACAGACGGCCAGTGGCAGAAGTGCAGTGCCGCTGAAGGTAAGTATTGTAACATACCTACTATATGCAGGAAGGAAGAGCAAAGCCACGTGGTCGGAGTTCCCAACGTGAGGGTGAGGGAAGGAGCGACCGGCATGCTTGATGGTGGAATAACAGTGGTCAAGGATGTTTATTCCAAAGCGCACACAATGATGAGAGTGCAACAACTACTAGGACTTGTGGTGACTCAAATATGTTAAAGTGCTTCACACAAATGCTTTATAATGGACTAACTAGCTCGGCAGCAGTTTTACACAGAGTATGATGCGATGAGCCGCTACTAAATGATAAAGAGCAAGAAAGCGAGAAAAACAAGTGTGACAGGAAGGGCTACTGACAAACAAATATATTTTGTATCTCTCTGGAATCGATAATAATTTTATAAATGATCATTACTGTTCTTCTTCTGAAGGGTCCCAATCCGTTTCCTGTCGTGTGGTGACCAGAACTGTTCACAATACACTGAGTGTGGCCTGACCAATGTCATGTGCCACGCAACATGACATCACAACTTTTATACTCAATAATGTGCTCAAAAATAATCATTATAGTCTAGAATAGCTCACTCAAATGAAGATCCGGACCATATACATCATAATGGATCTGCTTTAGATTGCTTTTGAAGGTTGCTGTTACCCTGAAATATGCAACATTTATACTATTCAGGACACTTTTGCAAGAACGTAAGAACTTGTGTTCTCCAGAGGTGCTGCCTGACCCACTATTCTCCAGTGCTTTGTGTCCTTTACTGTCCTTCATTCTTCTTAGCCGTATGTGTGGTTGGACTGGCCCTAGTTGTCCCTGTGTCTGGCTCTTTCATCTTTGCTGACTGTGAACTGGTTTTATTCCACTCTGATTGTTGCAAACTGCAGCCCCCGACACTCTCGCCCCACACACTTCACCCGTCACTTGCTCCCTTTTCTCTGTGATTGTGTGGATCCCTTTTGTGTCCTTGCATTTTGACACCGTTTCTTGTTAACAGTTGACTTCTCCCATTCTCCCCCAACCTCTTTCCACCATCTAGTATCCGTGTCCTTGTGACTTCTCTGGCTGACGCGTACATTTATGGTACAATAGCACAGACATTCTGCTTCTAGCTCAGACCCAAGGGAAATAAAAGTAAACACAGGGCACTTAGGTGCTCAGCAGTAGATATCCTTTCACACAAGCCAGTCACAGTTATAGAGTCAGCACAGAAATGGGCCCTGCAGCCCAATTCATCCATGCCGACTGTGGTGTTAATCCCATATGTCCACATTAGACATCTCTCTGCTGCGGTCTATTCCAAGCACGTGCCCAAATGCCTTTCAAACACAGTAATTGTATCTACCTGCACCACTTCATCTTGCAGCTCATTCCATGTAATCTCTGAAAATCTTGCTCCTCAAATTGCCTTTAAGTTCCCCCCTCCAAACTTAAACCTGTGCTGTCTAGTGTTAGTCACCCCTGCCCTTGGAAAAATACTTTATCTGCCCTATCGATGACCGTCAGAACTTTATAAACTCTACAAGGTCACCTCTCATTGGTACCATCAGAGCCGGCCTTAAGCCGATTTGACCTATTGCTCCCAATTGTGCCCCGCACTAATGTTCCGTATTTCATACGGAAATAAGAATTCTCTTTGTTAAAGAAAGATTTTTTTTAATTCGCCATCCGGATTTTTTTAAACGAACATGTATAACAACTGCTGCACGGCCATCAGACACAAACGATTTGTTAACTAGTACTGTTAGCACTTCTTAACAGCAAGTAGTTAACACCTTGTTATGCAATGTCATCAATCTGCATCCACCCGCATTCCTCAGTAAATGTTATTGTGTTTTGAACAAGTATTAATGACGCCGTGTTCCTTTGAATAAAATTCACGCGGCGTCATTAATACTTGTTTAAAACACAATTACATTTACTGAGGAACGTAGATCGATGACATGTTGAGAATTTCATTAAACTCACCATCATGAATGAGGGCCCCGGACTGCGGGGCTTCTTCCTGGTGTGCAGGTTAGTCATTCACCTACCGACCCATGTTGTGTCTCTCTGTCTTTTGCTCTCTCCCTCCCTCCCTCTTTCTCTCGCGCTCTCTCTCCCGCTCTCCATCTCGTCTCTCTCCAGCTCTCCCACTCCTTCTCTATCACCCTGTCGCCTCAGCATTCCCGGAATCATTGACGTTTTGCGGTAGACAAAAATGCTGGAGAAACCCAGCGGGTGAGGCAGCCGCCTGGCCCGCTGCGTTCCTCCAGCACTCTGTGTTTTTTGTTTGGCTCTGAAGTTGAAGGTGGCTCAGCGGGCCGGGCAGCGGCTCTGGGGAGAGGGTTGCGTTTCTGGTCGAGACCCTTCTTCAGACAATCACAAGTACTCTCACCGACGCGAGTTCAGTTCAGTCTGAAGAAGGATCTTCTCTCCAGAGTCGCTGCGCTGCCTGTCCTGCTGAGTTAGAAACATAGAAACATAGAACATAGAAATTAGGTGCAGGAGTAGGCCATTCGGCCCATCGAGCCTGCACCGCCATTCAATATGATCATGGCTGATCATCCAACTCAGTATCCCATACCTGCCTTCTCTCCATATCCTCTGATCCCCTTAGCCACATCTAACTCCCTCTTAAATATAGCCAATGAACTGGCCTCGACTACCCTCTGCGGCAGAGAGTTCCAGAGATTCACCACTCTCTGTGTGAAAAAAGTTCTTCTCATCTCGGTTTTAAAGGATTTCCCCCTTATCCTTAAGCTGTGACCCCCAACACCGGGAACAATCTTCCTGCATCTAGCCTGTCCAACCCCTTAAGAATTTTGTAAGTTTCTATAAGATCCCCTCTCAATCTCCTAAATTCTAGAGAGTATAAACCAAGTCTATCCAGTCTTTCTTCATAAGACAGTCCTGACATCCCAGGAATCAGTCTGGTGAACATTCTCTGCACTCCCTCTATGGCAATAATGTCCTTCCTCAGATTTGGAGTTCCAGGAATCAGTCTGGTGAACCTTCTCTGCACTCCCTCTATGGAAATAATGTCCTTCCTCAGACTTGGAGTTACTCCAGCTTTATGTCTATCTTCAATTTCAGAGAATTACAATTTCTCATGGGGGGCTCATAACGTCTCTAAACCCCTCTGGGACCCTCTGGACACCTCTAAACCCCCTCTAAAAACCCTCTAGCCCCCCTATTCCCCTCTAAACAATTCTAAACACACCTGAACCCATCTGAAGCCCTCTAAACATCTCTAAACCATTTAAACCCCTCTAAACTATGTGTACTAGTCATGTCTCGACTATTTATTTAATTCCCCTTACATGTTTTTCCTCTACCTGCTAAATTTTTGTAAGGTGTCCTTGAGACTCTTGAAAGGCGCCCATAAATAAAATGTATTATTATTATTATTATTATTAAACTAGGAGGCTGCAAGGTGACTTGGATAGGCTGGGTGAGTGGGCAAATGCATGACAGATGCAGTATAATGTGGATAAATGTGAGGTTATACACTTTGGTGGCAAAAACAGGAAAGTAGACTATTATCTGAATTGTGGCCGATTAGGAAAAGGGGAGATGCAACGAGACCTGGGTGTCATGGTTCACCAGTCATTGAAAGTAGGCATGCAGGTGCAGCAGGCAGTGAAGAAAGCGAATGGTATGTTAGCATTCATAGCAAAAGGATTTGAGTATAGGAGCAGGGAGGTTTTACCTCCCTGGAGTATTTTACCACACCTGAAGTATTGGTACAGTTTTGGGCTCTTAATCTTGCCACAGAGAAGGATCACCAGACTGATTCCTGGGATGTCAGGACTTTCATATGAGGGAAGACTGGATAGACTCGGCATGTACTCGCTAGAATTTAGAAGATTGAGGCGGGAATCTTATAGAAACGTACAAATTTCTTTAGGGGTTGCACAGGCTAGATGCAAGAAGATTGTTCCCGATGTTGGGGAAGTCCAGAACAAGGGGTCACAGTTTAAGGGTAAAGGGGAAATCTTTTAGGACTGAGATGAGAAAAACGTTTTTTACACAGAGAGCGGTGAATCTGTGGAATTCTCTGCCACAGAAGGTGGTTGAGGCCAGTTCATTGGCTATATTTAACAGGGAGTTGGATGTGGCCCTTGTGGCTAAAGAGATCAGGGGGTATGGAGAGAGGGCAGGTAGAGGATACTGAGTTGGATGATCAGCCATGTCATATTGAATGGCTGTGCAAGCCCGAAGGGCCGAATGGCCTCTACTCCCACACCTATTGTCTATGGTTCTATGACTGCGTCCAACTGCTGTCTGGTTCGTTGATCGGTTTGCTAGATATGAACTGTTTTGGGAGAGAAAAATGCTCACGGCAGACCAAACGTGTGGGTAAACAGAAATTGGTCAGATATTGAGCTTTACACAGTGAGAAATCATGTGAAATGATCACTGAATTTAATTTTAAATGAATGTACCTGCATGTTATACTGTTTAGTTTGGAGATACAACCAGTTAGTCCACTGAGTTCGCACCGACCAGCGATTTTTGTTACAGATTTGACAATTTTATTTAGCAGCCAATCAAACGCTGTCTCTAAGGGGATTGCATCCAATCACCAACCAGTTTGCCTTTAAATTCCCGTCCAATAAACAAATATGTCTCCTCCTCCCGTCCAATCGGCCGCTGTCTCCAAGGACATTGTGTCCAATCACATAATTAGCAGCTACGGTAAAGGTTGGGAGCCAGCGGAGCTACTGACAGGCAAACGGGAGGGAGCAGGAGAGATTCACACAGTGTATAATCCATAGCACCTAGTGTACAATTTCATAATATATACTAAATAACTGGGCTGACACACCTTGGCTGGGAATCTGGGGTTCACCAAAATTGTTCCCAATAGGGTGATTTCACCAAAGGTCAAATGAGCGTAGATCCCCCCCTCACGTGACCGAAAAATTTAACTGGAGGACATATGTCACTTCGGTACATGTTAGTGAATGGGGAAACACGCACTTTCCCACCCGTTAAAAACATGGAAACTGGCCGATTTCTGAGCTGCAATTTTCTGTGCTAGTCGGGCTGACCGTGAAGCACAGTGACCTAAATTTTCAGGCAAAAAAAAAGATAGAAAGTAAGGTAATTACAAGAGGGAACTGAAGGTGGAAAAACAGCGGAAGTGCTTAGCAGACATTTGCCATGGAGATTTAAAGGTCCAAAATATCGGGAATTATCGCGTTTGCTTGCTGAATTTCATCAAAAGTAAGTCAATAATGCCTTACTTTTGATGAAATTCAGCGAGCAAATGCATTTTTCCCACCTTCAGTTCCCTCTTGTAATTACCTTACTTTCTATCTTTTTTTTTGCCTGAAAATTTAGGTCGCTGTGCTTCACGGTCACCCCGACTAGCACAGAAAATTGCAGCTCACAAATCGTCCGGTTTCCATGTTTTTAACGGGTGTGAAAGTGCGTGTTTCCCCATTCACTAACATGTAGCGAAGTGACATATGTCCTCAAGTTAAATTTTTCGGTCACGTGAGGGGGGATCTACGCTCATTTGACCTTTGGTGAAATCACCCTATTGGCCCCGCACCCCCTAAGGTCGGCCCTGGGTACCATTAAGAATAAACCCAGCCTATCCAATCTCTCTGTATAAGTACAGGCCTTCAGTTTCATGCATCACCCAGGTGAATCTCTTCCGCACTCTTTCTAATGCCAGCATGTGTTTCCTGCTGTATGGTGACCTGAACTGTACACAATACTCCAAGTGCTGCCTGACCAATATCATGTGTTGTGCAACATGACATCCCAACTCTTATACTCAATAATGTAAGTTGAAAATCTTCATCACCAGCTACAGTTGTTCACTCTGCATCACCAGCGCTGGGTTGGTTCTCCAGTGATCTCATGTGGATCTCCCTCGTGGAGTTACAGGAGGGAATGCTACAGTGCCGTACATCCTCATTCAGCTGTAACGGTAAATCACAGCATTGTTTGCTCTATCAGATGGAGGCTATCGATCCCATCACATATTTACGGACAGCACTGTGGTGCAGTGGTAGAGCTGCTGCCTCACAATGCCAGAGACATGGGTTCTGTCTGTGTGGAGTTTGCATGTTCTCGCTGTGACCACATGGGTTTCTTTAGAGTGCTCCGATTTCCTCCCACATCCCAAAGACGTGTGGGTTTGTAGATTAATTGGCCTCTGTATGTGGGGGGTGGATGAGAAAGTGCCCAGCAGTAGAAAATCAAGAACTAGCGGACATAGGTTTGGAGTGAGAAGGGACCGATTTAATAGTGAGATTAAATGAGAACTTACCAGTTTGAAGTTTGATCTTTATTTTATGAGGAGTTACGATGAGGGATTACGTGAAGACCCCGCCAGCACACGTGCGCGACATTCTTCAAAGCAGCGGTGTGGAATCACAGAAAATAGTAATTGAAGTAAATATAGTAAAGACAAGGAGAACTAAGATACCAGTTGATCTTTATAATTGAGGGCGGGTGTGGAGGGTACGTAATCCCTCATCGTAACTCCTCATAAAATAAAGATCAAACTTCAAACTGGTAAATTCTCGTTTAATCTTACTATTTTACTTCGGAGTCACGTGAGTGACTACGTGAAGATTTTAAAGCTCTGTGATTTCAACCGTGGAACAGTCCATGCGTCACTCACTGCTGGTCATTCAAGGGAGGAAGTATGTTATTCTATTCAGACATGCATCCAATTCAGGCAATAACAATTTATTTTAACAAAATAATCCTCCCTAGGGCTAAATATATTGCAGAATTCAAACTCGATTCTGCAATACTGCAGGTTTGGTTATTGGCTTATTGTAAAGAATTGGAAGGTCTTTCTCTTGACCATCCTGCTGTAGCCGGGATATGGTCCATAGGCACTTCCTTGCTTTTGCTGCTGGTGTTGCTGTTGCCCTTGTGGATAGAAACTTAAGATGTCAGTATCCACCCCAGCAGCTCCCAAGCCTGTCTGAGCCATCTGGCGATGGTTAGTGCTGATACCCGGCCATTAGGCTGCTTATGGCTGCCCATAGTGCTAATTTACTTCCTCTTAAGTTTTAGTCGTGTTAAGGTATAATAGAAGGTGTGTCATTACACATAGTCGGGTGTCAGTTGGGTATATCTGGAATTCCAAATTTTGTCCTGATGATCATGGTCTATCAAGCTCTAATATGCGAAGTTATCTTTTCTGGAGATGTCATCATTTATCCCAGTCTCAGTTTATGTAGAAACTGGACCCCTAGAGCTGAGACCAGTACTATCAGCATTCTGTTTTTAAATGTCAGTCCCCCCCCCCCCCCCCCCCCCCAGGGACAGGGACATTGCTGGTTTCCCCCAGCAATTTTAGTACAACACTGGCGTCCCATATCTGGGAGTACTTCCCTCTAGGAGGTTTGGTGTTGAAATAATCCTCATATATTTGACAACTAGAGGGTGAGATCCCATGGATAGTTGTCATGGCGCCTGCCACCAGCAAGCTGACAGGGCACTCCTGCATAATTATAGTACTGCAGCTCAGTCCTTCATCTACATGAAGGCTGGATAGGAATTCATCAAGGTACTTTCAAGACACTTGATGTTGTGTCCATATGTGTTTTTGCTTAGGATCCGACTGATAAGGCAGGAGGGAAAAACATTGTAAACAATTATTCCCCATTAAGTGAGTAACGTCCATTGCTGCTGCCCCAAGTGTGGTTCACAAGCGGCATATGTTGGTAACTGGTGATTGGGTCTAGATGCGAATGGATCGATATCTGGTGTCCCTCTTTTGGTAATATCAGCAACTTTTTTTGTGGTCCAACAGCCATTCGATGCTGTCATTGAATTTTCATGACCTGGTGTGTGGTATTGAGCTTACCTGGTAGGCAAGTTTGCTGATAGTCAAATATGTATGTTAACACACCATAGCCAAATATATTGGCCAGATTGACACATGGTATCGATCTTTTCTCCCATATGATTAATATATGCCACCATTGTGATATTATCAATTCGTAGGTGGACATGCAAACGGTGCATTGTTAGCAGTAGGCTTTTAGACCATAAAACGCACCCAACACCAGTGTTTTTAGTAATGAATTATTTTGTAGGTTTATCCAAGTCTGCTTTGCTCTTTGGCAATGTTACAGACATATGGATAACGTTAATTTGGAAGAGGCGCCGGAGTGCGGAGTTGGCACGTTTTCCATGAGGGTCGCTCTGGGCCTTGGCCTAAAAGGACCTTCGTGGTACTGCACGACCCTCATGCTTTCACCAGCGTCCTGGTGTTGATACCTGCTGGTGGATGCATAGGGGTGCTGTCATTGCTGATGACGCTGTTATGAGCCCGACGGCTTTAATCTCTTTGTCGAGCTTTTCTCTGTACCATAGTCTGGGCGAGCAACCAATGATATGCCCGCTGTCAGAAGTTTTGAAATCTTCTGTAGTTTGACCTCCTGGGTTTTTGTGCCAGTCCCACTGTACCCCCAGATCGCATTGTTTGCTACAGGCATTTTTAAACAAAGTAAAGTTCACAGGAGGCCTATACTTCTGCGTAATTTTGTTGCCTGTTCCTGCAGAAGATGGAAGTACAGGTAGTCGATGCTGGCCGCCAGCCTGGTCTGTAATGGTACTTTTCGTTGATCCATAATTTTGGTGATCACTCCCAGTAGCTCCTTAGGATTCTGCACCCCCTGCACACTGCCGTTTTCTTCAGCCACGTCCCCTTCTTCCGGACCAGCCCGGCCCTGGTCCACAATGCATTCCTCTATTGAGGGAGATGCATTGTTTTACAGCCCTCGATAAGGTGCTGTTGTGGGAGTGCGAAGACTCCCATAGTGAGCTTGCTCCATCTCCCGGAGCAAGTCACGGGCGGACCTCTGCTGCACTCGGGCAGCGCGCCCCTTCGGCCGGACTCAGATGAGTATGATCGGCCGGTCTGAATCCTGCTGGGCTTTGCCTCCAGCCTGCTGCGCTGCTTTGAGCTGTACGACTCATGGCGCTGGATTCAGCTTGGAGTCGGTAAGTGGACCTTAGTAACCACGCCAACGGTCACTTTCACTGCCCTTGGGCAGTGCGTCCTCCTGGCCGGACTCCCTGAGTCTATCGGCCGTACCGACTCCTGCCTGCCTGCCTGCAGCCCGCTGTGTTGTTTCCAGGTATACAGCTCGCGGTGCTGGGCTCAGCCTGCGCCGGTCGTACCCAGCTGTCGGCTGCCGGAACCTTCCTAGTTCCCCGCAGCCTGCGGTCATAGAGCCGCTGTTTGCCCAGCCTGCGTTCCTGGAACCGCTGGACGCTGGACGTTAGTGGTGTCGGCTGCCGGGACCTACCTTGTTCCCCGCGGCAGCCTGCATACCTGGAGCCGCTGGACGTCTCTGTGTCGGCTGCCGGGACCTACCAGGTTCCCCGCAGCCTGCAGTCTTGGAGCCGCTGGTAGCTCGTGGCTGGTGGCTGCCGGCTGCTGGGAACTGCCTTGTTCCCCACGGCAGCCTGCGGTCCAGGTCCGTTTTTTCTTCCCCTTGTTGTAACATAAAGCACAGCAAGGGGGAAGAATACAACTTCAATTTTTCGTTACATGTGTAGGTCCATTTGAATTTTTCCCGCGGGAGCGCTCCACCCACGCCCTATCGCTGTTCCACTGCGTGAGACGCAATGGCGCCCACGCGTGCTGGCGGGGTCTTCACGTAGTCACTCACGTGACTCCGAAGTAAAATAGGAACCTGAGGGGCAACTTTTTTACACAAAGGGTAGTGGGTATATTAGAACAAGCTGCTAGAGGATGTAGTTGAGGTAGGTGTAACAATATTTAAAAGGCATTTGGACAGGGACATAGATATGTACATGGATAGGCAATCACCTTAATTATCCGTTGGTTCTGGCTTTTCCACTATTGCTAACAGTTTCTCTTCATTCATTCTCTCTAGACCTGACATGATTTTGCACATAGAAACAACGAAACATAGAAAATAGGTGCAGGAGTAGGCCATTCGGCCCTTCGAGCCTGCACAGCCATTTCTGTCCAATTTTCTCTCAATCTTCCTGTCTGGAGGGGAATTGAACCCAATACTTCCAATAAACCTCTTAATGGCTTCGCGTCTTTACAAAGTGTTGTGCCGAGAATTGAACACAGCACTTGAGAACTGGGGAGGGGAGGGGGGGCAGCACGGTGAGATAGGACACAATATTCTGTGCCATCTGCCTGTTACCACTGTTTACCGATGGCAGCATTGGGTTGATAGTTCCAGTGAGATCAGGACTTCAAGCTTCAAGAACGGCTAGTATTATTTTGTCACCTTATATCTTGTCCTGTAGCCACTGAGTTCTATCAAGGATTGAACTCCAGGGATCTGGACAGTGATAACAGAGAGAGGGAGGGACCAATCACTTAGATGGAAGCAAATGTGTGGTCTGCTCACAAAAATAATAACACTTTCTCCTCTTTAAGCTATTGTACATTCATAATAACACACATCCACAATAAATGGTCGGGGTTTTATCTTACACTTGATGTAAACTGAGTAAAATCATCCATTCAAATTTGCAATATGATTCGCAATTTTTTTGCAATATTTTTGCAGTAGCTTTTAATCCAAGCCTATTGTGTGAATGTACTTTACCTTAAGGAATAATAATTTAATGTGCCTGGGATAAATGACTGACCCCACCCTGTCCACGAATCAGCAGCTGTGATGACCAATTCTTCCACTTCCGTGCTATCCGTGCCCCTCTAAATCTTCCTCTTGCAGACCCCTGAATTTATTGGTCGACTATGTCCCCCTTGCTAGTGGTCTGAGGTCTTGTACAAACCCCTCTGCCTCTCTTCTCGTCCTTTAAAGGGCTCTTAAAACCCACCTCTTGAAGTGAGGTCGCGCTCACCTACCCCAATATCTTCCTTTATGGCTGCCTATTCAATTTAGCTCTGCTCCTTTTAGTTTAGTTTAGAGATATAGTGTGGAAACAGGCCCTTCAGCCCACTGAGTCTGTGCCGACCAATGATTATCCATACACTAGTTCTATCAGACACACTAGGGACAATTTACCAAAGCCAATTAACCATTAAAGTAAATCACAGTTGTGCAGCGGTAGAGTTACTGCCTCACAGGGCCAGAGACCCAGATTTCATCCTGACCTCGGGGTGCTATCTGTATGATGTTTGTACATTCTCCCTGTTACCGTGTGGGTTTTCTCTGGGTGCTCCAGTTTCCTTCCACATTACAAAGCCGTGCAGGTTTGCAGATTAATTGGCTTCTGTAAATTGCCCCTAGTGTGTACGATGGGATAGTAGGATAACATAGGACTAGTGTACGGGTGATGTTTAGTTGGCATGGACTTGGTGGACCGAAGGGCCTGTTTCCATGCTGTATCTCTAAGGTAAAACTAATCTCCTGGATAAGGAACTTCATGGAAAATGCCCAGTTACAGGAACGTTTTAACGTGCTTATGTCTGAGCTAGGGATGAGTGCTGTTACTTGCACCATTCACTAGGTAATATGATTAAACATACACAGCCAGTCAAGAGCTGCTGACACAGGCATCTTATACTGTGCTGTCAGCTTTCACCATAGAATCTCCTGGTAATCTTTTGAGAAGAGTAGGGGCATGTTCTCCCCAGTCTCAATAATTACTGCTTATTCCCCAACTGACAACACTAAAGTGGCTGTTCATTACATAAATCTGTCACTCTTCCGCACTGAAATTGACTGCTGTGTTTCTCACATTAGTGGCAGAAATATTTCATTGGCTGTAAATTGCTTTGGGATTTCCTGAGTTTGTGGTAATTACAGCTTCTAACTTTACAATAGTTATTGTGGTTTAATATAGATGTAGGCAGGACGCCGCCCACAGGTGGAATTCCCCTGGCTCAGCTCCAGTGGCTGGGCGAGTCTGTCCAACACAACAGGGCTCATTCACACCCACTGCTCACACAATGGGGCAGTATAACAATAGGATGTGTCTTTCACAACGGAGACATGAGAGCACTGGATGAATTGCTGTTGCTCAATGGGCGGCATTGGGGCTTTTAGCTGGGATCAGTGTGCAGAGTTACTGACAGCTGAATGACAAGAGTCACGTAGATGTTGTAGCTGGGCTGCCCTGGTCAGGAGCTCTTGCTGAGGCAGCGCTTTCCGAGTTACTCCAATTGTCTAAACCCTCTGTCTGGATTCTCACTCCTTTACACTCCTCTACTGCACTTTGTTCCACTCTGCCCATTCCTGCTAAACAATCTATTGTCATTAGTTTATTGTCACGTGTTCTGAGCTGCAGTGAAAAGCTTTTGTTGCGTGTTAACCAGTCAGCAGAAAGACAGTACATGGTTACAATCGAGCCATCCACAGTGTACAGATACATGATAAAGGGAATAACATGAATCACATTTCACATCACAATCTCGGAGTGGCGACGCGGCTCTGGCTGCAGCGGCTTACCGGCAGTCCCGTTTGTTTGTGTTTTTTATGTTGTTTATTTTGTTTGGTTAGTCTAGTTTTTTGGTTTTAGCTTGTGTTTGGGGGGGGGGGGGGTTGAAACGGGGTTTGCAGTCTCTCCCTGCGGGGGAATACGACCTTTTTGTCGTATTCCCCTTCTCTGCCTCCGTCTGCGCTGAGGCCTAATGGAGCTGACGACCTCGAGGCTCCGGAGGCAGAGCACCGTCAGGACTCGCTCTGAGCTCGTCCCGTGAGGGTGGTCCGGCTCAGGGCTGGAAGAGGTTGGGACGCTCCCGTGAGGGCGGCCAGCCCGAGGGTGGAACGAGGCTCCCGTCGGAGCGGCCGAGCTCGGGAAGGTGCGGCGCTGGCAGCCCGAGGGAGGTTCGGCGCCCAAGTCGGGGCGGCCCGGCCCGGGGGTAGAAGCGACGCCCAAGTCGGGGCGGCCCGGTCCGGGGGTAGAAGCGACGCCCAAGTCGGGGCGGCCCGGTCCGCGGGAGAAGCGACGCCCAAGTTGGGGCGGCCCGGTGCGGGGGAGGTTCGGCGCCCAAGTCGGGGCGGCCCAGCCTGAGGCTGAAGACGGCGCAGTACTCACGTGAGGGTGGCTGGGACGGTGTTCTGGCGGCGGTGGCCTGAGTCCGGGGTCGGCCGCGGGCCAGCATCTGCTTCTGCAGGACTGGTGGGCGGCAGCTTCAACCACCTCGGGCCGCGGTGTTTGAGCCGCAGGACTGTTCTTAACATCGCCCGGGGGGGGGGGGAGGGTATCGCCCCAGCGCAGAGGGAGAAGAGGAGGGAAGAGACTGCAACCTAAGACTTTTGCCTCCATCACAGTGAGGAGATGCTGGGTGGACTCACTGTGGTGGATGTTAATATGTGTTTATTGTTGTTTTATTGTATGGTATTATATGTATGACTGCTGCAATTTCATTCAGACTTCGGTCTGAATGACAATAAAAGGCTATCTATCTATTTAGTGCATGATAAACCTGTAAAGCCCAATCTAAGATAGTCCAAGGGTCTCCAATAAGGCAGATAGTAGTTCAGGACTGCTCTAGTTGTTGGTAGGATGGTTCAATTGCCTGATAATGTAAATAAGCTCTTCTAAGCTTCCCCCCCAGTCTAGTTCAGTCAATAAAACACTGATTTAAGCACTGGAACAATTAATCTTTATTTTGGGATTGCACAACGAATTCCCCAATACGATACCTAAACCACCGCGGGTTTGATCCTTGTCTCTGCCTGGCCAAGCCCTTCAGCCTCGTGCAAGCAGAAACACTCCAAAAGGTCACGTAGTCCCAAGCGCTCTTCCTGAAGATTGACAAAGGACCTCGTGGGGGTTGCCTTTTATAGGTCCTCGAACCTTGAGGTATATTTACGATCCAATCAAACATATTAATTGACAGTTACACAGACCAATAACAGAACCCCCTTACATTGTTGCAGGAGAAGCTTCAGAGAAAGCTAACTTAACTTGAATAATGCAACATTTACCCTGGAATCCAAACAAACCTGCCAGTGGCTCAAAACTTTGGCCAATCAATAAACAGCAGGGTAACTGTCTAACATTATTTACAATATATACAATGCTTTTGCAGTAATTCAACGACATCAATGCATTTTACACTTCCTTGGGGGTCCTCTGCAGAAATCACATTAATTCTGTCAATTGAAGCTGCAACACTGATCTGGGCCCTAGACGTACTGGCACCATTCAGAAGCTTGTCTTATTTCTGCAGAATACATCAGACTTGAGCAAAATGGCCTGACAATACACGAGTCCTTACTACATGTTGGTGCTATGGCTACTCTGTTTTAGCCAGGATAAACAATAACAGATGGGAAAAGGAAGCAAAGTGCTGGAGTAACTCAGCTGGCCAGGCAGCAACTCTGGGGAACGTGGATTCATGACGACTCGCGTCGGGACCCTGGACTGAAGAAGGGTCCTGACCTAAAATGTCACCTATCCATGTTCTCCAGAGAAGCTGCCTGACCCCCACAGTGTTACTCCAGCACTTTATGGCTTTTTCTGTAAACCCTCATCTGCAATTCCTTGTATCTCCATTCTATTGGTGTTCCTGTTGGAGACCCCATCCCCTCATTAAAAAGTAACAGCTGGAATAAAATCTGAGACAAATCAAATCATAACAAATTGAAATAAATATGTAGCCACATCTGAGAGAAAAAAATGACTGAAATTGTTAAACTGGTATTAAGTTCAAACGAATATCACATGTGGCGTTGGAAAATGAGCTGATGCTCCTTGAGTTTACGATGGGCCTCATTGGAACAATGCAGGAGGTTGAAGACAAGGAGGTCAGAACAGGAGTGGGATGTTGTAGGAAGAGGGTGGCCCTTGCACAGTGAATGGGGGTATCTTGTGAAGCAGTCATGCAGTCTGTATTCAGTTTCTACAGAGCAAGCATTCAGGTGCAAGAGTCAGACCACATGTAAAAAACACTGCTTATCCTGCACTGAGAGTATTGTGTGCAAGTCGTGACATTGAGGCTTGCTGCATGAGGACCAATGCAGTCACCCCGAGGATCGATGTCAGTCCCTCTCATAGTATAGATGCAACATTTTACATGGTCCAACCATCGCCTCCTATAAGTGTTGCCACAAATAACACTTTTATTTTACAAACTTCAACTAATATTTATTGGAGGCAGATTGTACCACATGCTCGAGTCTGGCTCTGAATGCATGTTGTGAGTTGTCATTTCACTACATGCAGGAGACCACTGACCAGAGCTCATAACACTTTGTCATTGGACTTGTTTCTCACATTATCCAGTTTAAATCCCTTTGTGTCAAGCTGTATCTGCTCTGTTGCTGTGCGATGCTGAGTTGTGTACTGGACTTCCCCTCGCCAAGTGTCCAGATCACTATGGTATATTTTACTAGTCAGCTGGTAAATTCTCATGTTTCCAAGTGCTACATTACATTGCAAATTACTGGAGAGAAAAGGTTGTTGGTGATAACCTGGACAAAGTTTCCAGTTGTGAGTAAATATCACCTGTAGGCGACAGCTGGTGAAGGGATTGTTGCTTCATCACCCATCATGTTCAGACTCTTTCACAGAAATGAAGGGACATTTAACAATGGCCTCCTATTAGGCGTCCTCATAACTAACACTTCTATTTTCCAAACTTCAATTAATGTTTATTAGAGGCAGATTGTTCCACATGTTTGAGTTTGGCTCTGAATGGTTATTCGTGTAAAGAACGTGTGGCTCTGGTGTGGGATCCCGGGTGTGTGGCCATGGGAACTCTACAGTGTGGGTGTGTGGAGGGGTGGGGAACTCTACAGTGTGGGTGTGTGGAGGGGTGGGGAACTCTACAGTGGGTGTGTGGAGGGGTGGGGAACTCTACAGTGTGGGTGTGTGGATGGGTGGGGAACTCTACAGTGTGGGTGTGTGGAGGGGTGGGGAACTCTACAGTGTGGGTGTGTGGCCATGGGGAACTCTACAGCAAAGATCTTATAGCGAAGCAAGATAGGCTACTCCTGCTAAATGCAATCGACTGACGTGTAGTACGCTATGGAGGGGATCATGGGCATTTTCCACGCCCATTTTAGCAACCTGAGCCTACCTAACCCGACCCAACTCGCACTGTAATCAATGTTGCGGGGCAACAGTTTGTGTGGGTCAGATTCATAAATCTGTCAGTTCAAACTTCTTGTCAAGAATAAAATTTGACTCTGGTAATTGTCTTTTTTAATGTTTTTTAAATCATTTCTTTTTAAATGGCTCACAAGCAGTGTTTGAGTTGATTTTGTAGTAACCGGAACCGACCCGACTCGCAGGGTGATTGACAGGGGGGGACTTTTTGTGCGTGATTATAGGGTTAGATTCATAATTCTGTTAGTTCATAATTCTGTTGATTCTTGTTAAGGATTAAAATGTTTATAAACACACATACATGAAAATTATATAAATGTATATAACACACACAATTATATTTCTTCTAATCCAATAATGAACTTTATTTCAGACTAGACAAGGGACATTAAATAAGAAACATTGTCTTGGGGCACTCTCTCTCCCCGCTGCCCCGGGCCCCGCACTCTCTCTCCCCGCTGCCCCGGGCCCCGCACTCTCTCTCCCCGCTGCCCCGGACCCCACACACCCTCTCCCCGCTGCCCCGGGCCCCGCACTCCCTCTCTCCCCGCTGCCCCGGACCCCGCACTCTCTCTCCCCGCTGCCCCGGACCCCGCACTCTCTCTCCCCGCTGCCCCGGGCCCCGCACTCCTTCTCCCCGCTGCCCCGGGCCCCGCACTCCTTCTCCCCGCTGCCCCGGGCCCCGCACTCCTTCTCCCCGCTGCCCCGGGCCCCGCACTCCCTCTCCCCGCTGCCCCGCACTCTCTCTCCCCGCTGCCCCGGGCTCACTCCTTCTCCCCGCTGCGGATCCAATCTTTGGCCGGAAGCAAGAAGGCGGGAGCAAGAAAGCGGAACAAGATGGCGGAGTCAGGTTGCTAAAATGTGTCCTATAATCACCCATGAATCCGCCCATGAGCGTACCTCACTTTTGCGTGAGAGTAACCCATCTTGCTTCGCTATAAGATCTTTGCTCTACAGTGTGGGTGTGTGGAGGGGTGGGGAACTCTACAGTGTGGGTGTGTGGAGGGGTGGGGAACTCTACAGTGTGGGTGTGTGGAGGGGTGGGGAACTCTACAGTGTGGGAGGGGTGGGGAACTACAGTGTGGGTGTGTGGAGGGTTGGGGATCTATGAATGATCCAGCCTCTCTTTGTTTCCAAAACTGCTGCTGATTATGACTAAAGTAGAGTCAGATAGTTCTGCAGCAGAGAAACAGGCCCTTCAGCCCAAATTGTCCATGATGTCCCATCTCAGCTTATCCCATTTGACCGCAATTGGCCCATATCCCTCTAAACCTTTCCAATCCATGTACCTGTCCAAATGTCTTTGATATGTTGTTACAGCACCTGCCTCTGTAATTATGCTCCTAGAGCTAACCCCTTTAGTCTAGTAAAACACTGGATCTTTTATTTTATGAAACAATAACGAATTCCCTATACGATACCTAGCCACACCACGGGATCGATCATTGTCTCTGCTTGTCCAAGCCCTTCAGCCTCGTGCAAACAGATACTTCCAAAAGGTTATGCAGTCCCACGCGCTCCTCCAGAAGATCGACAACGAACCTCGTGGGGGTTACTTTTATAGGTCATCGAACCCTGTGGGGCAGATCTACATGGGGGTGGTACCCCTACAAACCATTCACAGATATTGATTATATTAAAGTGTTATTGACAATTCCCCAACCCAATTACAAAGCATCCCATTACAATGTTTCTGCAGAAACTCTGGAAGGAAGTCAATCAATCAAATAATGCAGCATTCACCTGGGGAGTATAAACAATTCAAACAAGGCTTCACACTTCAGCCAACCATCAAACAGTAACACAAACACTTTGCAACATCATTAACATTATTTGCAATCCTTCTGCAGCCAGCCTATCATGCTAATGCTCCTGCAACACCTTTGAGTTTCTCTGCAAAGTCTCATACATTTTAACAATAATGAGGACATCTGGACCTCACCTTATCTGATAGTTCAATCTAGGACCTAGACACTGGAGCACAGGGAAAAGCTGTGCACGCGGCCAGGGTTGTGTGAATGGCATGCGATACTAGCAGGGATGATTGCACAATGCACATATGAGGTGATGCTTAACAAAAATGCAGATGCTGAAAATCTGAAATAAAAATAAAACAGCTGCAAGCATTCAGCAGATCATCTGTGGAAAGAGAAACCATTCATGTTTCAGGTCATAAAATGATACTGCGTGGAAACAGGCCCTTTTGCCCAACTTGCCCGCACCAACCAACATGTCCCAGCTACACTAGTCCCACCTGTCCACGTTTGGCCAGTATCCCTCCAAACCTGTCCTATACATGTACCTGCCTAACTGTTTCTTAAACGTTGGGATAGACCCAGCCTCAATTACCTCCACTGGCAGCTTGTTCCATCCACCCACCACCCTTTGTGTGAAAAAGATACCCCCTCAGATTCCTATTAATTCTTTCCCCTTCACTGTAAACCTAGGGTCCTCGATTCACCTACTCTGGGCAAGAGACTTTGTGCAACTATCTGATCTATTCCTCTCATGATTTTATACACCTCTGTAAGGCCCTTACCCTTTCATCAGAACTGTGAATGTTATGTGTCCAGGACATGTATGCACGTGCGTGAGACTTGTGTAAAGCCTTTTGTAAAGTTCTCTTAATCTTTCAAGACCAGGGTGAGCAGCATCTATTACCCATCTAATATTGAAGGCTGTGACTTGCTGAATCAACAACGCTGGTGGATTAGTGATCTTGTGTAAGCTGGACTTGGTAACACAATAAACAGGAACCTCATTGTCATCATGGCTGACTTCTATCCCAATATCATCCTCCAACATAACCTTCTTAACTCTTGATTCCGTTAATATCTGGAAAGTCGACCAACTTTTCCTGTGAATGAACCCAAAAACGTCATGGCAGTCTGGGATTGAGCTTTCACTGGTGAGTGCGGGAACTTCACCTCATCTCTGTCCCCCAGGGGAGAGAAGGCAGGAGAATAGGGATGAGAGGGAAATATAGAACAGTTATGATTGAATGGCAGAGTATACTAGATGGGCCGAATGGCCTCATTCTGCTCCTAGAAATTATTAACATTAACTTTCTTAGGTATAGAAACCAAACTTACACATAGTCTAATCAAGGCACTATACAAATACAGTGACTTTTTTATTCATATCTTATTTTTTATTCATAAAAATGCATAACACGCCAGTGAACTTACAAATTGCTTGTGGCTTCTGAATGTTAATTTTTGGTAACTTGTGTACAAACACCCTTTGTGTCTTTGAATATACGATACGATACGATACGATACGATTTATTTATCCCAGGAGGGAAATTGATCTCCCAACAAAATACATGAAACATGAAATGAAAGTGACGAGTGGAAAGGATTGAGGATGTGCAAAGATTGGGGCGGGGGGGGGGCAGGTAGGTTCAGGCAGACTAAGAGAAGGTGTTCAGCAAAAACGATCACCCAGTCTACATTTGGTCTTGCCGATGTATAAGAGTCCACATCTTGAACAACGGATACATACTGTAGTCCTGAACCTTGTTAGTTTTGTTCTTCTTATCCGAGAGAGGATGCATTCATCATTAAATTAGTGCAGCAAAGATTCACTAGACTAGTTCTAGTCATATCAGTGGGGATTGAGGAGACTAGACATATTCTCTACAGTTCAGAAGAATGAAAGAAGATTTCATTGAAGCTGAGAAAATTCTTACAAGGTATGATAGTCGGGATGTAGGTGGGATGAAGAGTCTGGAATCCGGAGTGACAGCATCAGAATAAAGATTAGACAATTTAAGACTGGGATGAGGAGACGTTTCTTCACACATCGGGTGGGAACCTTTGAAATTTTCTCTCGCACATGGCTGCAGAAACTCAGCTTTAAATTTGTACCAAGCAGGGAGTGGCAGTGGTGTGGTGTTTCCCAGCCCCAGAGACGCAGGTTTAATCCTGGCATTGGCTGCTGTTTGTGGAGTTTGCATGTCCCCCTGTGACAGTATGTTTTCCTCCCAGTACTACTGTTTCCTCCAACATCCCAAAGACATTCTTCCCCCACAGAGGGAGTACAGAGAAGGTTCACCAGACTGATTCCTGAGATGGCAGGACTTTCATATGAAGAAAGACTGGATAGACTCGGCTTGTACACGCTAGAATTTAGAAGATTGAGGGGGGATCTTATAGAAACTTACAAAATTCTTAAGGGGTTGGACAGGCTAGATGCAGGAAGTTTATTCCCGCTGTTGGGGAAGTCCAGAACTAGGGGTCACAGGATAAGAGGGAAGTCTTTTAGGACCGAAATGAGAAAATCATTTTTTACACAGAGAGTG
Source organism: Leucoraja erinaceus (assembly GCF_028641065.1). NCBI lineage: Eukaryota > Metazoa > Chordata > Chondrichthyes > Rajiformes > Rajidae > Leucoraja > Leucoraja erinaceus. The sequence goes on along the minus strand of NC_073406.1, from coordinate 26,972,170 downwards.
GTGAATCTGTGGAATTCTCTGCCACAGAAGGTAGTTGAGGCCAGTTCATTGGCTATATTTAAGAGAACTATATTTGGCTATAGTTTTGGCCCTTGTGGCTAAAGGGATCATGGAGAGAAGGCAGGGATCGGATACTGAGTTGGATGATCGGCCATGATCATATCGAATGGCGGTGCAGGCTCGAAGGGCCGAATGGCCTACTCCTGCACCTATTTTCTATGTTTCTATGTTTCTATGTTGGCCGGTCGGTTGGAGTTACAGGAGATAAGTTGCGACGAGAACTGTTGGCCGATCTTTATTTCACACTAATAACACACGTTTCCAGTACTAACCACATCTGGTCTACACACGTACTGGAACCTAACAGGGAGGGAACATGCAGAGAGTTACAGGAGATAAGTGAGACGAGAACTGACGGGAGAATTGGTATAGTCTCAATGGTCTCCCGCTGGAATCTGCAGTGATAACCACCTGGCCCGCGGAGAGGGGAGGTAGAGGACGACAAGACTTGTGGGTATAAAGGGAATGTCCTACAACATTCTGCTGGCTTCGTCCTAACTCACTCCATGGCTTAGGTTTGCCATTCACCGAGCCACATTGACCCCCGACCGAGCAACAATTTGACTTTAGAATCCTCATTAATCACTGAATATCAATTCTCTCCACATCCTCACCACTCCCCATCCTTGTGACTTGCTCCACATAAACAAACCACTTCATATGTCTGCCCACCTCCAATTCTGATACCTTTTCCCCTGTCAATGCATTGAAGGGATGTGAACGCCACTTGTCTCTGATGCTAATGGCCCCTTAACCGAGGAAGCAGGTGAGAGTCAGGCATGTCCTGATCAAGCCAGCACAACCTCAATCACACCCTATGGTACCCAGGCCCAGAGCTTTGGAAACCCCCTCGCAATCACCTGCACTTCATTACCTCCCCTTTCCCCCTTGAAGATACTTATTTAAAGAAGCACCCTTTCACCACCCCTCACCCTGACTCCAGCACACCCCGCCCACACTCCCCACTCCTAGCTCTGGCTGAAACTTTAATGTAGCTAGTGTAGCAACAGGGATTACAGGACTAAGTCATATCCACAGGAATAAACATGTAAGGTAGGTTTCATTTTACATACTGGTGAAGAATAAACATGGTAATTAACTAAATAATCCTGGGTTCCTAACTCACATTTGGCCACACGCAGCACCACAAGACTTCAATATAATCCATCTCATGGCAAACCCGACTCACCTGAAGCAAGAGAGAGGGCCAAGGAAGAACATGATGTTCACAGTCACTGTAATAAGCAGACATCCCACAAGTACCCAGATCCATGGAAAACAACACATCATCCTCTGGCATTTACTTCACTTCCAGCGTGATCCACCAGTAATCACATCTTTCTACCCCCACTCATTTCACCTTCTGCAGAGACTGCTCCCTCCTCAATTGATGTACTTTTCAATAGAGTGATTCAGATGGATGTTCAAAGAGATGAAGAAAGGATGATGAGAAAGCAAAAGGTTTGGTGAGATGTTTCAGAATAAATCCCGGCAGCTCAAGGCACAGGTCAATGATGGGGAAGAGAGATGGCTTTGGACAAGATGGTGGTGTCAGAATAATGAGGCTGGAGAAGGCGGGCAGTTCAAATCCTTTGAGGGAATTCTAGGGACTTTAGAGTCAGAGTCACAGAGTCGTAGAGTTATAGAGTTATAGAATGATGAAGTGTGTAGACTGGCCCTTCAGCCCAATTTGCCCACACTGGCCAACAACGTCCCAGCTACCCTCATCCCACTTGCCTGTGCTTGGTCCATATCCCTCCAAATGTGTCCTATCAATGTACCTGTCTGATAGTCCCAGCCTCAACTACCTCCTCTGGCAACTTGTTCCACACACAAACTACCCTTTGTGTGAAAAAGTTACCCCGCGGTTACCGATTAAATCTTTTCCTCTTAACCTTGAATCTGGTCGTCAATTCCCCTATTCTGGGCAAAAGACCGTGCATCTACCCGATCTATTCCTGTCATGATCTTTTACACCTCTATAAGATCAGCCTTCATCCTACTGCGCTCCATGGAATAGAGTCCCAGCCTACTCAACCGCTGCCTATAGCCCACACACTATAGTCCTGGCAACATCCTTGTAAATCTTCTCAGAACCCTTTCAAACTTGACGATATCTTTCCATGGTGCGCAGAACTGAACACAATATTCTAGATGCGGTCTCACCAACGTCTTATACAACGGCAACATGACTTCTGATTCATTTGCTGATGGCCAGCTAGAGTAGCTCAGCATGTGAAGGTTTAGCACACTAAATCCCCAAGTTTAGACAGTTGTCGGTACCACTGAATATGTAGGAACATCCAGCTTTAATGATGTCAGAAGGGGTCAGAAGGGGTGAAGGAGTCTGTTTCCTAAACACCAACTTTGCAAGGATGAATGCTTTGTCCTCCTGGATTTGTGCAGAGTTCAGCCAGCTGGCTAATTCCTTACGTGTTTCACTACTCTTCATCTTCAGTGTTGCCTGTTGCCAAATCCAATCCCAGGCAAGGACTCCAACAGAAAGTGGAATGTCATTCTCATTTGCTGCTGATGAAAGTTCTTTGGAAAAAGAAATTTAAAGCAGGACCGACTGATCCACATAAAAACTCTGGCATAATTGCAGAGAAATATGTCTTTGGATGCAGCTGTTCCTGACCTACTGTGTCTTCACAGTACTGGAATTCCTTTCTTTTAGTTCTAAACTTGCAGGAATGTGGGAAATTGCTGTCAAATATGTGTTGAAATACCGTTGTGGCTTCATGGAGTTGGACTTGCTTACTGATTCCAGTTATTTTTACGAGGATGTTGCCAGGACTTGAGGGTCTGAGCTATAGGGAGATGTTGAGTAGGCTGGGACTCTATTACTTGGAGCACAGGAGGAAGAGGGGTGATCTTATTGAGGTGTACAAAATCATGAGAGGAATAGATCGGAGAGATGCACAGAGTCTCTTGCCCAGAGTAGGGGAATCCAGGACCAAAGGGCATAGGTTTAAGGTGAAGGGGAGAAGATTTAAAAGGGATTTGAGGGGTAACTTTTTCACACTAATGGTGGTGGGTTATGGAACGAGCTGCTAGAGGAGGTAGTTGAGGCAGGGACTATACCGACAGTTAAGAAACAGTTTGACAAGTACATGGATAGGACAGATTTGGAGGGAAATGGGCCATACGCATGCAGCTGGGACTAATGTAGCTGGGACATGTTGGCCGACGTGGGCAAGTTGGGCCGAAGGGCCTGTTTCCATGCTGTATCACTCTATTCCAAATAGAGCACAGGCGTATTTACTAACCTGGCAGAATATCACACGCAGTATGTTTGAGACCATCGATGTTGCACAAATGCATAGACAGTACAGCACAGGAATAGGCCCTTCAGCCCACAATGTTTGTGCCGAACATGATGCCAAATTAAACTAATCGCTTCCGCCTGCAGAATTATTCTCTGGGCTCTGCTGAGGACGGGGTGAATTCAGATATTAAATTACCCCTTTTTTTGTGGCATCCATTACTTTGGAATAAACTGTGGGTTGAGAAGACTTACATGATTCAAATGAATAAAGCTAGATTTCCGACCATTATCAGGGAGTGTTTTACAACATGATGAAGATGTGCTTTCATGCCTGGCTGGAGCAGATCCTAGATGTTTAAAAGAGTTATTCCAATAACGTTATCACCCTGCTGTTAACCAAGAGGAGCGATTTCCGTTGTAAAAATATGCTTTAATCATAAATACAGGAAATCAAACGGGACATAACATTATAATCATTCACCGCACCAAACAATGTAATATGTACACTTACAATACGTTAATGTCAATGTGTAGGAAGGAACTGCAGGTGACACAAAATGCGGAGTCACTCAGCGGGACAGGCAGCATCTATGGAGCGATGGAATGGGTGACATTTCGTGTTGAGACCATTCTTCAGTCGTTAATGTCGATGATGGTTTCATCCAGTTGCTGGTCTTCCAGCAACAATTAACGTTAGCATGAGTCTCTTGGAATGACACATAGAGCACAGTCCTGGTTGGTGCCTCTACTCAAACCTAAAGTCTGTAGCCTCCTTTTGCTCTGGTATTTTTATTTTATTCGCATGTCTAAACTATAATGTTTTATTCTTAATTCCATTCCAAGAGCCTTATTCATTATTCCATTCCAGAAGCCTGCCAACCTCTGAAGACTGGATTGATCTTTAACTGCTGCAAAAACCCCATGCTGGTTATAAAATAAAGACTTTGGAAATGGGGGAAGTGGGCTGTGCATTAGTGGGCTGCTCCTTTGGCTAAATTCAGATTCCAAGGCAGAGAGATAAAAGAACAGGGGGGCACATTGATGGCAAAAGGAAGAATTCAAATAAACCAGCAGTAATTAGATAGTTTCTGATTATTTTTACTGTTTCCTGTGCAGGCAGTTGAGTTTCTTTTACATCTGAACCTGACACTTGATCCAAAAAACCCCATGAAGCTAATGAGTTGCTGCCTCATGGCGCCAGAGACCCAGGTTTCATCCTGACTATGGGTGCTGTCTGTACAGAGTTTGTACGTTCTCCCCGTGACCGCGAGGGCTTTCTCCGGGAGCTCCGGTTTCCATTCGCATCCCAAGACATACGGGTTTGTGGGCTAATTACCTTGGTGTAATTGTAAATTGTCCCTCGTGTATTGGATAGTGTTAGTGTGCGGTGATCGCTGGTCGGCACGGGCTCGGTGGGCCGAAGGGCCTGTTTCCGCGCTGTGTCTATAAACTAAACTAAACTACGCCACTACCCTGGAGTTGTTTGCCCCCTCTTCATCGTGACGGCAGTCATCACCACTTCAGTAAACAGGCGGTTCCAAATTGTTTGACTCAGAGAACAAAGGGCATCTGGCAGCTATTGTCACAGAGAATTCCACCTCATCCTTCTCCCTCCTTCCACTCAGTAATTCCCAGCACAGTTGCTGAAAGCAATTGTCAGCTTGTGTCCATGTTCCTGGGCCACATCAGTGTCTATGGTGTGGCCAGGTAAGCCAACCTCTTGACTTGGTTAAGGCCCTGGTGGGGCATTGTTAAACCCCACCACCGAAGAAGGCTGCGTATTTAGTTTACTTTAGTTTTAGAGATACAGCCTGGAAACAGGCCCTTTGACCCACCAAGTCCACGCCGACCAGAACCCCCCACAAACTAACACTATCCACCACACAAGGAACAATTTACAATTATACCAAGCCAATTAACCTGCTAACCTGTAACTCCTTGGAGCGTGGGAGGAAACCGGAGATCCCGGAGAAAATCCACGCAGGTCACAGGGAGAACGTACACACTCCATACAGACAGCACCCGTGGTCATGATTGAACCCGAGTCTCTGGCTCTGTAAGGCAACAACTCTACCACTGCGCCACCATGCCACAGAATTCAAATGCCACTGCAGAGAATGTCTTCAGAATGTTGTACTTCTGGTGGCGCTGGTGCCAGCAGCCTCCACCTACAGCCCGGTATCTTTTTGTTTTTTTGTTTATTTAGTTATGTAAAAGTGTGTTTTTTGTGGGGTTTTTGGTGTTTTTGTGTGGGGGAAGAGGGCACGGTGCGGGGGATACCGTCCTTCAGCCGCTTCCTGGTGAGGACGCGACTATTATTCGAGTCGCGTCCTCGCCCCCCCCCTCCCCCCACAGCGGCCTACCTATCTGGATTGGCGCGGCCTTTCCTGCCGGGATCGACCGGAGCTCCAGCAGCGGCGGGACAGCGCTGAAACATCGCGGGGCTGGCGATGCCTTACCGGGGGTCGCCGTCTGGAGCCCGGAGTGCTGGACCTGCTGCACCAACATCCTGGAGCTGCGGTTTGCGGAGCTCCCAACGCGGGCGGCGCTGATGGACAGTGCGGGGTCCTGTGACTCTGCCCAGCTCGGCCTGTGGAATCGAGAGCTGCAGACTCCGGCAGCGGGAGGCGGCTGATCAGGAGGTCCGGGCCGCTGAGGAGGAGGATGCTCACCGTCGGGGTTCGGCGTCGGCGTTCCACCAGCCCGGCGTGAGGGCCTGAACATCGGGCCACCCGGGGCGGCGACTGCGGGTGCTCGGAAGGCCCCGACCACGGATGAACATGGAGGGGAGGCTGGCTGGACTATGGTGCCTTCCTCACCTTGGTGCCATTTATGTTATGTTGTGTTGTGGACTTTCTGTGTTTGTGCTTTTTTTTTTTTATTCAATTTCAATTTTATTTTTAATATGTTTTATTATTTATTTATTATTTATTTTTATTTTTTTGTGATTTTTTTTTTAATGATACTGCCTGTAAGGGAAATTCATTTCGTTGTCTCAAATTGAGACAATGACAATAAATTTGAATACAATACAAGAATACAATACAAATCATAGTAGGTGCTGGAAATTGGAAATAAATGCAGCAAATGCTGGAAAGACTCAGAAGATGAGACGGTATATATAGAATGAGGAACAGGAGGAACCTAGTCCTGAAACATAACTGCTTGTCTTTCCACACATGCTGTCTGACGTACTGGCTACAGTATCGTGGCATGTGAGCCTATTACATTTATAGGATATCAACTGGAATGTTGAACAGAGACTTGAACTCAAGGTTTAGTGCATTAACTCTCAGATTATTTAAGCATACATGCTTACCAATAACTAGTAATAACTTTGATTTACGAATCTAACCTATCATTGCTTACACTAAATTGCAAGACTCGGCAGCACGGTGGCGCAGTGGTAGAATGGCTGTCTTACAGCGTCAGAGACCCGGGTTCTATCCCGACCACGGGTGCTGTTGGTACGGAGTTTGTATGTTCACCCCGTGACCTGCGTGGGTTTTCTCTTGGTGCTCCAGTTCCCTTCCACACACCAAAGACGTACAGGTTTGTTGGCTAATTTTCACGGTAAAATTATAAATTGTCCCTAATGGGTGTAAGATAGTGTTAGTGTGTGGGGATCGTTCATCAGTTCTGTCTCTCTGGGCTGAAGGGCCTGTTTCCGTGCTGTATCTCTAAACTAAAAAAACTAAAGACTGGTGGCTTGGACTGAAACACTATCCATGTGAGGTAAACTGGCCAGGCACACTCTCTGGAGGTGATAGTCTTAGTTGAGTTCCAAACCAGGTCAGATATAGCTATTGATGTGCTTGGGTGGGGTCTGGCTAGTTACCTGGATATTGAGACTGCTGTGTTTCCACTGCTACCCTAGTGGAATATGAGGTGCTGTTCCTCCATTTTGCATCTGCCCTCACTCAGGCAATGGAGGAGGCCCAGGACTAAAATATCGTTATGGGAATGGGACAGGGAGTTAAATACCAACAGCATTGCACATTCTATCCACTTCCCCATCTCTCACATAGTATCCCGATCACTGAAGCATGCCTCAAGCTGCCCGCAGGAATCTGGCCCGGAATCAAAGCCTTTGACTATGTTTTTGTTTGCTGTTGTATATGGGAAACGTGCACAGATAATGTATATGGGGAGTTTTATTTTTATACTAGACCAAGTGCAGACCCGTTGGGTCTGTTCCCCCAACATGCGGTTGTGGGGGGGGAGGCGGCATGCAGCATCACACACACTAACTATCCCCCCCCCCCCCCCACACTCACGCTAATTACCCCCCTTGATATTATATTAATATTATTAATTTGCTCCTTTAACCCCATAACCACCCTATCTACTGACGCATAGCCCCCACCCTGCAGTGAAATTTAGCGGGGGGGGGGGGGGGGGTGGCGGGGTTAGATAGTGAGGGCAGAGAGAGAAGGGGCAGAGACAGAGAGAGAGACAGAGACACAAAGAGGTGCAAGAGGGATGGGGGTGGAGAGGAGGAGAAGAGGAGGGAGGGTGGGTGAGGGGGGGAAAGGTGGGGGAGGGGGGAGGGGAGAGAGAGAGGGTGAGAGTGAGGGGGAGAGAGAGGAGATGCTGAGAGGGGGGTGAGGGGTAGAGGTGGGGAGCAGGGAGGGGGAGGGGGGTGGAGGGAAGAGGGTAGGGGGTGTGGAGGGGAGGGGGTTTAGGGGAGGGAGGCAGGGGATGGAGGGGAGGAGAGGAGGGGGGGGAGGGAGGGGGAGGAGAGGGGGGGAGGAGAGAGGGGGGGAGGGGGGGAGGAGAGGTGAGGCAGAGAGAGGAGAGGGGGGTGAGGTGAGGGGAGGTGGAGAGGTGGGGGGCAGGGAGAGAGAGGGAGGGTGGAGGGAAGGGGGGTAGGGATGTGTGGAGGGGAGGGGGGTTTTAGGGGAGGGGGTGGGGGAGGGGATGGAGGGGAGGAGAGGGAGAAAAAGAGGGGAGAGAGAGAGAGGGGGGGGAGAGGGGGGAGGAGAGGGGGGAGAGGAGGGAGGGGGGAGAGGAGAGGGGTGGAGAGGGGGGGAGGAGATGGGGGAGAGGAGGGGGAGAGGAGAGGAGGGGGGGGAGAGGAGGGGGAGAGGAGAGGGGGAGAGGAGGAGAGGGGGAGAGGATAGGAAGGGGGAGGAGAGGAGAAGGGGGGAGAGGAGAAGGGGGAGAGAGGGGGGAGAGAGGGGGGGAGGGAGAGAGGGCAAGAGAGAGGGAGGGGGGAAGAGAGAGGGAGAAAGAGAGAGATTGGGAGAGAGACAGAGAGAGATAGAGAGAGAACGAGAGGGAAGAGAGAGAGGGGGGAGAGAGAGAGAGAGAAAGGGAGAGAGAGAGAGAAGGGAGAGAGAGAAGGGAGGGAGAGAGAGAGAGATGTGGGGAGAGAGAGGAGGGGAGAGAGAGAGAGGGAGGGTGCCTTTTTACTTCAACCCAAACAACCATTTGCAGGCAGTGCTTTTTTCCTCAAACTAACCATATTTTCATTTTCAAACCACATTATGGGTACTAACAGCTGTGGAGACATTTGTTCAGTGTTATTCAGAGCTCTGATTGAGGCACACCACTTGCAGAGACTGATTGAGGCACACCACTTGCAGAGACTGATTGAGGCACACCACTTCCTGGTTTTATAGTCCTCCCCCTCCCTCCAGCAGGGGCAGCAGAGAGAATGGGGAATTTTGTAAAAACATTAATATCTCTGTCATTTTTAATCAACGGGAAAAATCCTCAGCACACATGCGGCGGAGGGGGGCTCTGAGCGAGGAGACCAAAAATGACGGCCGTAGGTGGTGGCGTTCTCTCGGAAATCGCAGCACAGATGGGCAAAACCGGTCAAGAACAGACTTTTAGTAATATAGATAATCTGGTTTAACTCCATTTTGGGAAATGGATTATATCATACAATAATTAGAAAGATCTTTTGAAAATTCAGATATGACCCAGGCATGAAATAATGTCTCCCTTTGGTGAAGATAGACACAAAAGGCTGGAGTAACTTAGTGGGTCAGGCAGTATTTGTGGAGAAAATGACTTTTTGGGTTGGAACCCATCTTGAGACTGTGTCCTTGGACCTTCTGGTAGATGGGCATCAGTGTAGTAACAATCAGCCACCCTTCATCAATGGCAACCTGTTGAATCATGCAGCATTTGTGCGGTGAGGAACAGAATTAATATTAATGTTGCCCATTGAAGTCCCTTCCGCAGATGCTGCATGACCTGCTGAGCATTCCCAGTACTTTCCATTTTTATGGAGTTAAAAAATATACATTTATGCCCGGCATTCCCTCTCCCTCTATCCCTCCCCAACCCGTCACACTAGCTTCTTATTTTCACCCTACGAACAGCTTACAATGGTGTCTTTATCATCGTTACTTTTTTGCATATCTTTCGTTCATTGTTCTTTATCTCTTTACATCACCGTCTATATCTCTAATTTCCCTTATCCTTAACTATTCTGAAGAAGGGTCTCGACCCGAAACGTCACCCAATCGTTCTCTCCAGAGATGATGCCTGTCCTGCAGAGCTACTCCAGCTTTTGGTGTCTATCTTATATTTTTTACATATGCCTGGTTCCTGCTGCCGGTCAGGAATTCACGGCAGTGCAGCGATAGAATTACTGCTGTAGAGCATTAGAGACCCGGGTAGGATCCTGACTATGGGAGTTGTCTGTACAGAGTTTGTACACTCTCCCTGTATCCTGTGTAGGTTTTCTCCGAGACCTCCCACACTCCAAAGACATGCATGTTTGTAGGTTAATTGGTTTGGTATAATTGTAAATTATGCCTGATGTGTGTAGCTTAGTTTTAATGTGCGGGAATCACTGGCCCGTACAGACTCAGTGGGGCCCGTTTCCATGCTGTATCTCTACTCTAAACTGAACTTTTGATTGCAGAATGCACTCAAATAACATTTGTGAAAATCCAACTCTCTTTAAGCTGCTGCAGAGTTTGGAGGATCCATGTGATTGATAAACATGGCCATGAACATGGCTCACTGCCAAGGCTTGGCATGATGCCGTTTCCAATTGTACTGTTGTCATCCAAACCGCTGATAACTTTGTTGTACGTTTGATCAAATACTTTGCATTTACAATCCACCTCACCCGGCTTCCAACTTGCGTTGTAAATTCTCATCGATCTTCACAATCCGCTGCACATTCTTGCCTCTTCTTCCCAGCTATTTCCTGTTCTTTTTAGGTTTATGTTTTATCTTTACTATTGTCAGGTATAACAAGGTACGGTGAAAAGGTTTGTTTTGCAGGCTCAGCAATCAGATCATAAAATACTATATACAAATACAATTGTCCAACTTAAGTACAATAGGTGGAGCAAAGGGGAAGATGCAGAGTGCAGAATACAGTTCTCAGCATTGTAGCACATGTTCCAGAGACAAAGTCCAATGTCTGCAATGGAGCAGAGGTGAATCAGACAGTGCACTAGCTTATGGAAGGACCATTCAGAAATCTGATGATGGAGGGGAAGAAGCTGTTCCTGAGTCTGGTGGTACCCACCTTCGAGCTTCTGTACCTCCTGCCTGGCGGGAGCGGGGAGAAGAAGGAATGACTGGGTGGAGCAAGTGATTGATTCTGTTGGCTGCTTTCATGAGACAGTGTGGAGTGTGGATGGAGTCAATGGTGGGGATTCTGGTCTGTGTGATGAATTGGGGTACATCCACAACTCTGCAATTTGTGCAGGCCAATTGCACCGAAGGCCTTAACCAGAGACTTGGTTGGTTGGAAAGGGCCTGATTTTGTCTCTGGCTGCTGTGGGGTGCAAGATGTCCACTATCTTCCAGCGAAATCCTGCTTTTTAACCTCAAGGTTTGCTGGTCCCACATAATACTGCTTTAACACTGCTTTACAGGAACTGCAGAATTCCCAGCCTGAATATTAACAAAGTCTTTGGTAGTGAGTTTAACCTACTGACCGCCATCACCCCCATATTCCTGATAAGCTGAAATCTTTATGTTTGTGACTAATCTACTGGCAAAGAAAACAGACTGAAATTTATCTCCTTCCATAACTTGAGAATCTTGTTATAGAAAGAGATTTATAAATGTTATGGAAACCAGTTTGTGTTTGACACCAGACCACAGTGGATGCATTCCTGGAATGCAGCAGGACTGCTGCTTGTGATGTGTGAAGTGGCCCTGGGGAGAGACAACAGGAAATTCTCATGTCAGACTTCTGCATGGGGTCAAGGTGGGGGAGAGGATGTGGTCCAGCAGCCGGGGTCAAAGTTCATTCTGGGGCAATATCAAAGAATTGGTTAAAGCTGTCACTGCAGAAAGTGGATGTTCTGCCTCCCAGCCCATCTGACAAACAAATACGTTGGTAACATGTGGCTGATAGACAAATACTTCCACGCTCTTACTGTTTGGTTTGTGAGTTCTGTCCCGTCTCTCCCCCCTGGTGGTGTAAGACACTGACTGAAGCCAAGAACATTGTGCCTCCCCACTGGACTATGGATCATGTGGGAGCTGGAGAGGGTGCGTGTGGATCACAAGAGGTTTGGGTCAATGGTTCAGTGATCCTTTATTTATCACATATGTAACGGCACAGTCAAATTTGTGTTGCTAATATTACACACGTGGGCACCGCCATTTTTGACGTCATTACTCAAAGTCCAAAGTCCCGCCGGCCCACACTCTCCTCGCCCGGCCATGCTTGTGTATCGTGGGCGCCTCCTGCAACCGACCTTGAAGTGGCCTTGCCCCGGTTCACCCTCCTGCTGGCCCTTGCTCCTCACATCTGGCGTCTCCAGCTCCCTCACCGTTTTGCCATCCAACAGGCCTTCAGGCGGTCTCCCGGTCTCGCCGACCAACAAGCATGAGCTGGTGTTGTAGTTGGTCTCGACTCTCACTCCACCAGGCAATACTGAATGGAAACAAAGAGCAGGAATCCCCCCAATTCCACATCATGATCCAAAAGAACCCATTCAGCCCATCCATTGGGTTAATGCTGGCTCCCCATGTGTCCCATCCCCCTCTTATATCCCTGTGGGCATCAAGTACGTGCCTATTGATTCCCCCATGATTCTTTCCCCCTTACCTTCACTGTGCCTATTATCATCAGCATATTGTTGGGATATGGGAGAAAACAAGAGCCCCGTGTGGGTGATGGAAACCCACTCAACTTGTAGAAATCCATGCATGGCTGTGAACATCCCCACCACACCTTGGCAGAAGATACTGTGGTTAATCGGGTCATCCCATCGCCAGTCTGGGTAATGTACACTGCACAAGACCTCAAAACCCAGCAAAGTGGACACTAACGGTTATCAAAGGAACAGTATTCAATTAAAAGTTTATCTCAGAGCTATTCAAAGCAAGGGTATGGAACTGACTTTTTTTTCTGGAATTTTGAGCAAATACTGTAGATTCAGCTGCCCTTGGACTTGTGCCCTGCACGCACCAACTCCATCTCATGGCCTCTCCATCTCATACCCACTCCATCTCATGCCCACTCCATCTCATGCCCACTCCATCTCATGCCCACTCCATCTCATGGCCTCTCCATCTCATGCCCACTCCATCTCATGCCCACTCCATCTCATGCCCACTCCATCTCATGCCCACTCCATCTCATGCCCACTCCATCTCATGGCCTCTCCATCACATGCCCTCTCCATCACATGCCCACTCCATCTCATGCCCACTCCATCTCATGGCCTCTCCATCTCATGGCCTCTCCATCTCATGCCCACTCCATCAGATCTTCAGTTCTTTTCTTTTCTCTGCCAACAGCTTCCTCTAAATCACATCCATCCACTCTTCCCCACCACTCTACATGCTACACACTTTCCCCCTCTGGGTCAGGGTGTTCCTCCCCATTAGATAGACACCAAAAGCTGGAGTAACTCAGCGGGTCAGGCAGCATCTCTGGAGAGAAGGAATGGATGACATTTTGGGTCGAGACCCAAAACGTCACCCATTCCTCTCTTTAGCGATGTTGTCTGACCCACTGAGTTACTCCAGCTTTTTGTGTCTATCTTTGGTTTAAACCAGCATCTGCAGTTCCTTGCTATACAGTTCCTCCCCATTTCATTATTGGATTCATTAGTGACTGACTTGCAAACCTTTGCTTTGATCTTCCCAAGGAATGCTGAGATAATTCCCCTCAAACCAATATTTGATTTTAAACATTATAACTATTGCTCATGGTAATGCCCAGTTTACTGGGGATAAAGGAGCGACAATGAAATGTCTACTCTTCCACCTGTGTGGAAGTCTTTATCCATCCTTGCTGAATATTGGAGGTTGCTCATGATCATAACACGGTTTTTAATCTATTAATCATATTGGTTGCAAATTCAACCCCTCTGCAAGCGTGCAGATTCATATTTCATATTTCAGATATTTTATGCAGTATATGCCTGCATTATAGAGCGATTGTGTTCCTGGAGAACTGTCCCAATGGGATTTTCTATAACGTGAACCTTTCTTTGCCATTGAATCCCATGTTAGAAGAGAAGATGTGTTCCTGTGGGATGCTTCTGTCTCAACAGTGATGCCCATGTGGGTGCATCATCTATAACCAAGGTAACCAGCAGCCTGTGATTGTTGAAAAAGTAGCAAAATAAGTCATTGCTTTGTCAGTTTCCAAAATAAATCTCTTCAGTAATCTCTTTGGACGGCATGGTGGAGCAGTGGCAGAGTTGCTGCCTTACAGCGCTAGAGACGAGGGTTCAACCCTGACTATGGGTGCTGTCCATGTGACCTATGTAGGTTTTCTCAGTGATCTCCGGTTTCCTCCCACACTCCAAAGATGTACAGGTTTGTAGGTTCATTGGATTGGTATAAGTGTAAATTATCCCTCGTGTGTAGGATAGCATTAATGCGCGGGCATCGCTGGTCGGCGCGGACTCGTTCGGACGAAGGGCATATTATTGGGGGATTGTGCTTATGTACGGGGATAGTTTTGCTGATCCGTATGCACAAAATGTATTTCACTCTACCTGGTACATGTAACAATACCATGGCATAAACCATTAAAAACTACAAATCACCGCCTTCGGGTTACTTTTTAGATGCCTTTTCTACTGATACCCTGTCTAAACTGACGATCAGTGCTTTGTGATGGAGCGGTTCTGTTGCCAATGTGGGTCAAATGGATTTTCTGAATTGCTCCCTTTGGTGTCAATCGCAATTAACACCTCCGCCCAGTAGGAGGCGCTGAATGATGGGAGCATACTTGCGACAGCTGTGTTTCACTTCAAACCTTTCCAGCCACATATCCACTAGAGATGCCAGCAACTATGCCAGACATGTCCCAGGCTTGGAGTTTCAGGTCAGGGCCGTCTATAGATGCACCCTCAGCATCGAGTCCAATTACAACCCTGCTTTCATGTTACTCTTTGCATCAAATGTGAAAGACAGAGTCATGTTGTCATTTAAACATTCTGCTAAACTATTGGAGGAAGTTGGGAGTACTCTTGGAGCGCAGGCCAACATTCCTCTTTGTAAACAAAACCATGAAAATAGATGAGTTTGTAATTAATCTTAAGATTTCACAATCAAACACGAGCATAGTAACAGTCCCTGTATGCGCAGTCCTTTAAGAACTTTCTGAGAGACAGCATAAATATGTCAGTTGTGTTCAAACATTACATAACAAAGTTCTACTCGCGACTCGGGGTCACCAGAAGGGTTACAGTGAGGAGGTTAGTCATCACATAAGAGTCTTCAGCCAGCACTCACGACGAGCTGTTCCCATGTTGCCACCTTGTCTTCGTAGGAAGTCCTGCCCTTTCTGCTGCTGTTCCAGTTGTGGATATCAGCAGGTTTGAGCAAGCTCCATTCATCCCCAAAATGTGCTGCTTATGAATGAATATTACAATGATATGTTCTCACATGACCCCACTAAAGATAACGTAATCTATCCAGGCCTGGAACTGACCCAGAGTCAAAGGTCAACCAAACCACTCTGCCAAAGTTCCTGGAATTTTGATGTACTCAAAACCACCTTGTACATTAGCTGGAAAATGTACTTGAAGAGATACAAATTCTATGACTTTCCACTTCCCATTGGCATTTGCAGAGCTCATTTGGGGCTTTTAACATTTGAGAAAAGAGATTTTTTTTTTAAAATTTCAAAATAGACTTTATTCAATTGATAAATATATACAATTCCTGAACCATTCAAACAAACAAAATTCATCCGACATTTTTGGAGACTATACAAATTTTTCCAGTACAATATTTTTACATTTGTCAAATTCCACCAAACAGTCCCCCACCCGTGCCACTCATGTGGCCCCCTGGCATGGGATACCTTCCCTTAATTTAATTTGAGGGGCGTCTCCACCATACCGTGCCCCCATGTCCAGCAGCGGAAGGACCCTAGACTGTGGTCCTCCCCCACCGAGTCTTGGTGTTGGCTGCACCAAGCTTCAGCGAGTCCCTTAGCACGTACTCCTGCAGTCTGCAGTGGGCCAGTCGGAAACATTCCCTGACGGATATCTCGCTCTGCTGGGTGGTGAGCAACGCTCGGGCAGACCAAAGAGCGTCTTTGACCGAGTTGATGACCCTCCAGCAGCACTCGATGTCAGTCTCTGAATGTGTCCCTGGGAACAGTCCGTAAATCACAGAGTCCTCTGTGACGGATCTGTTCGGGATAAATCGTTCCAGGGACCCTTGCATACCTCTCCAGACTCTTTTTGCAAACCCACATTCTGCAAAGAGGTGGGCAACCGTCTCCTCTCCATAGCAACCGTCCCGGGGGCAGCGTGAGCTGGTAGTGAGGTTCCGACGGTGCAGGAAGGATCTAACTGGGAGGGCTCCCCTCACCGCCAGCCAAGCCAGGTCTTGGTGCTTGTTGGTCAGTTCTGGCGATGAGGCATTTTGCCAGACAAGCTGGGCAGTCTGCTCTGGGAACCACGCCACCGGATCCATCGAGTCCTTTCCCTGCAGTGCCTGCAGGACATTCCGTGCTGACCACTGCCCGATAGACTTGTGGTCAAAGGTGTTGGTCCGGAAGAACCTTTCCACGGACGACAGATGGGGCGGCAATGTCCAGCTGACTGGCACATTGTGTGGCATCTGCGCCAGGCCCATCCTTCGCAACACCGGGGACAGGTAGAACCTCAGCAGGTAGTGACACTTAGTGCCCACGTACCTTGGCTCTACATTCTGCCTGATGCAGCCACACACAAAGGTGGCCATCAGGATGAGGGCGACGTTGGGCACGCTTTTACCCCCGTTGTCTGCCGACTTGTACATTGTGACCCGTCGCACCCGGTCCATCCTCGACCCCCAGATGAACTGGAAGACGGCCCGGGTGATCCCCGTGGCGTAGGAGGGAGGGACAGGCCACACTTGTGCCAAGTACAGCAACCCCGAGAGCACCTCACACCTGATGACCACATTTTTTCCGGTTATGGAGAGGGAGCGTTGCCTCCACAGCTCCAGCTTCCTCCCCACCTTGGCTATACGCTCCAGCCAATTCTTGTTACTCGCCTCAGCCCCCCCGAACCAGATCCCCAGCACCTTCAAGAAGTCAGGCTTGATGGTGAAGGGGATGGAAGATCGGTCGGGCCAGTTGCCAAAGAGCATGGCCTCGCTCTTCCTGCGGTTCACCCTGGCTCCCGTGGCCGACTCAAACTGGTCGCAGATGCTGATCAATCTGCGGACCGACCTTGGATCCGAGCAGAAGACGGCGACATCGTCCATGTCCATTAAGTTTTTTTTGGCCTTCCATCACAGCAATGTGATGGATGTTTATGTAAAATGTAAATTATGTTGTGTCTGGGGTCTATTTGTCTGCAGTATGGCTGCAGAAACGGCATTTCGTTTGGACCTCAAGGGGTCCAAATGACAATTAAATTGACTATTGACTATTGACTATTGATGTACAGGGAGGTCTTTACTTGAATGCCCCCACTGCCTGGCAATGTCACTCCTCTTATGCTCGCATCCTTCCTGATGGACTCGGCAAAAGGTTCAATACAGCAGACAAACAAGACAGGAGAGAGAGGGCAACCCTGCCTGACTCCAGACCTTACAGGGAAACTGTCTGATTCCCACCCATTGATTTGGACTGCACTACGGATATTGGTGTAGAGCAGTTTGATCCAATTTCGGATTCCCTCACCAAAACCCATTTTGGAGAGCACGTCCCTCATGTACGTGTGCGATATCCTGTCGAAGGCCTTCTCCTGGTCCAAGCTGACTAGGCAGGCATCCACCCGTCTGTCCTGCACGTAGGCAATGGTATCTCTCAGCAGCGCTAGGCTGTCTGAGATTTTCCTGCCAGGTACAGCACAGGTTTGGCCCGGGTGGATTACCCGTCCCAGAGCAGACTTGACCCGGTTGGCGATGGCCTTAGACAGGATCTTGTAATCTACATTCAACAATGTGATGGGTCTCCAATTCTTTATATCATTCCTCTCCCCCTTCTGCTTGTAGATTAGGGTGATGCTGCCCTTCCTCATGGAGTCTGACATGCTGCCGGCTAGAAGCATGTCGTTGTACACTTCCAGCAGGTCCGGGCCCACCCAGTCCCACAGAGCCGAGTACAACTTGGCCGGTAAGCCATCGCTTCCGGGAGTTTTACTCGAGTCAAAGGAGCGGATGGAGCCAGTCAGCTCCTCTAGGGTCAATGGTTGGTCCAGACTCTCCCGCTTGCTGTCCTCCAAGACCTCCGTGATAGAGGACAGGAAGTTCTGGGAGGCGGTGCTGTCTGTGGCCTTTCTGTCTTACAAACCTGTGTAAAAGGATTTGCAGACCCTCAGCATGTCTGTCTGTGAGGATGCTACCGAGCCGTCCTCCTCCCTAAGGCTGTTGATCACAGAGCTCCCCCTGTGAACCTTATGGAAGAAGAAACGTGAGCACGTCTCATCCTGCTCCACATGGTGGACCCTGGATCGGAAGATGATCTTGGAGGATTCAGAGGTAAAGAGCCGAGCTTGCCGGTCCTTCACCTCTCTAAGTTCCTCCCTCACATCCACCCCCCTCGACTGCAGAAGGGGCAGTTGTTGCAAATCTGTCTGGAGTTGGCACAATTCCCTCTGACTCTGTCTTGCTCTCTGAACCCCTTTGGCTATGAAGAACCTCTTAATGTTCTCCTTGGTTGCTTCCCACCAGAGTGTCGGGGAGTCAAAGAGGGGCCTCACCGTTCTCCAACGTGCGTAGTCCCTCTTTAGCTCCTCAACGTTCTCTGGGGTCAACAGCTTCACGTTTAACTTCCACGTCCCTCTGCCTGCCTTCCGGTCCTCCTGTAGGTGGTCAGTGGTCAGAGAAGAACACTGGCGTGAGGTCGGTGTGTCTCACCGTGACGGCCTTCGTGGTGAAGACGAAGTCTATCCGGGATCGGGCTGAACCGTCCGATCTTGACCAGGTGAACCGCGGCTGGGACCCACCTGCAGAGTCGCTGAAGGCGTCGTGCAGCTTTGCGTCTTTTACCATTTCCATCAGGAACTTGGACGTGATGTCCAGTCTGTTGTCGGCACACGTTTCCCGTGTCGTAACCCGAGGTGTCGTTGGGGGGGGGCTGCTCGTTTTAACCCCTTCTGGGTGCGCCGCTTCCCCCGTCTCTCGTGCCCGGGGCACGGTGACAGACTTACTGCTGCCGGAAATTCGGAGCTGAGGCCCATTGGCCGCTGCACTGCTCCCGGTTGCCCGGAGCTAGGCCCCATCGGCTGCTGCGATGATCCCGGTCTCCAGGGCCTGGGGCCCAATGGCTGCTGTACTGCTCCCGATGTCCTGGGGCTGGGACCCCTCGACCGCTGCTCTGCTCTCGATCTCCTGGTGCAGGTGAGCAATCGGCATGGACCTTCTCCTTTCCTCCCTGGTTTTCTTCCTGTGGGGTTTCCCGTTCGCCTCATCCACCGACGAGGAGAGGTTGCTGCCTTCCGTCAGGGAGAGAGACTGTTTTATGGGGGGTTTATTTTGGGATTGCCAACCCCTTCTGGCCTCTGCTCCTTGTGACCCTTCTGGTGTTTTCCATACGTCACCATCGTCCAATTCTACTCTCCCCCCTCCTCCGTCGACTCTCCCTCCTGGGCTTGGTGCTGGAGTTCTCCTGGCACTTGGGGCTCGAGGTGGTCGAGGTGGTTGGGCTGTCCTCATCCCTGTTTCCCCTTTCTGCTGGGGACTTGGCAGTGGTAGTGGGTGTCTCACCTGCCCTGGGGGTGCTGGAAACCACCCCTCTTGTTGCCTGTGCGAATGTGCAGGCTCTTTTTGGGCAGGCCCTGTAAAGGTGGCCTCCCTCCCCACACAGGTTGCAGTTCTTGCTGGCCTGGCAGTCTTTTGTCTCGTGGCCCTCCGTTTTGCAGTTTTTGCAGACCACTGCAGTGCATTGGGCCACCACATGCCCAGGTTTGTTACATTTTCTGCATAGTCTGGGCTGCCCCACGTAACTCAAATAACCTCTGTTTCCTCCAATTGCGAACATGGAGGGAGGGTGGAGGAGAGCTCCTTCCTTGTCCATCCTCAGCTTTACCTTGACCTGCCTCTTGCTTGTCCAAATCCCATGCAGGTCCTTTACGTCCACGCAGTTCCCTGCTCCGTCGACGTAGCGAGCAAGGAAGGTGAGGACATCCACTACGGGCACATGTGGGTTGAACATGTGCACCGTGATCATCCTTTCATTTTGGTTTGGGAGGGTGAAGAGTGGCTGCACTTTCAGCAACGACAGCGGAGCTTCATTCCCCTTCTCCTGGAAATCTTTCATAAACGTTTGCCATCCCGTCGGCAGCACAAAGGTAACATCGAAGTATCCATTTCCCAGGAAGTCCTGGAGGCAGTAGATATCTCTGGGCTCAAACTTGCAGGTCTCCAGCAAGACCTTCTTCACGAACATATCTCGACAGAAGGGCATCCCCTCGCTGAGGTCCTTTACACTAATCCTCAGGGTATTGCGGATACCCTGTCCTCTTGCTCCAATTGCAGCTGCCATTGCTACGATTCTACACCGCAATCTGCAGCTCTTGTCCTTAATGGACCGCCAGGACTGCTCTAACAAGAACAGATAGCCCTTTCACTGTTCTAATAAGAACAGATGTTCCCTTTTACCACTGATAAGAACAGATACTACACTTGATCTTAGCCAAAAGGCCGAGAAGCGATTTGAGTAAAGATATGAGAAAGGCATGACTCGTTACTCAGGCTTCTCCTCCACAGCCAGTCCAAGCTTCCATGGCAATAGTGTTCCCTCCACACCTCTGATCTCAGGTAGTTAGACAGAGTAATTTTTACGGAACATGATTTTTCCTGAGGCTGGAATGGTGATGCAACCACTTCCATCTTGAGTCTGACTGCACTGGGAATGTGACCAGGCTCGACATAATCACTCCAACCTGCCAAACACAGCGTTAAAGTCCTCGCAGTCGGTGTGACATCATTCGCTGTGTGGCACTCCGCTGTAAGTGTTGTGATGAAATGAAACCACTGTAGTGCAACTACGAAGTTGGACATTTACCATCAAAGTGGCATCCTTACCCTGACTGAGTGAGTGCCTCATTCATGCCACTCGCCACCAATTCCCCACTCTCACACCTCTCCCACCAAACCAACCCCATCATCTCTGTTCCACATCCCTATTCCCAAAGTCCACAGAGGAGTTCTCCATCTCCATCCCTGGCCCATTGTCTGCCCCTGATCTTACTTGCAGTCAAAATGCAGAAACATGTAACAGCAGATGCTAGTTTACACAAAAGGACACAACATGCAGTATATAGATGCTGCTCGGCCTGGGACTTACTCCAGCACATTGCGTTTTTTCTTACTTGCATCACCGTGGTTGCCCCTTTCCCTGCAATACATGCACTGACACTACCCAAGGTGCTGATGCTCAGACTATAGCTGATGGCTCTCCCTTCCCTCTGTCCTCCTGGTTTTAATCTTGTATCCTCACAGTGATGCCCAAGGCCATGTCTCACAAAGCCCCTGACTTCACCATCTCGCACAGCTTGATGGTTCGTTAGAAACTCTAAGCAGCAGAGGTTAACCCCAGCACACCGTTACAGCTTCCATCAGCTTTAAGCTCACACAGTTTACACTGGTAGTTCCAAACCTGTAGTCCTTGTAGCACTCTGCTCTGGTTCATATTTATCGCAATTGGTCATATTCTTTTAATTAATCAACTGATTTAAAATTGGGTTGGTAGATATATGACAGGATAGAAGTGAGAGGTGATTCAGAATAGGAGTTGTATTTCACCAGGTAATAGGTGCAAAACCTGTTTTTATAGTCATACAGTATGGAAACAGGCCCTTCGGTCCAACATGCCCATACTATTTCAAAGGAAGCGCAGCAGGTAAATTGTGCACTGAACACCTTGAGAGCTCCGTGCCCTGCTCCCCGCTGACCTGTGACCCCCAGTGAGCAGAGCATTGAGAAACAGCCGCTTTCTTACAAGTCTCCAGTGGGACTTTGCTCATCTGTCTGGTGGGTGAATCCGATTTATAACATCTAACTCAGATAACATTTCTGCCTTTTAGTCGAGTTTGTCCACTTGATGTTGGGAGTGGGGGGGGGGGGGGGGAGATGGGGGGGGTGTAAGGGAGTATTTGTGGCTTGAAGCTCTGATCAGCTGGAGCCGGTTGTGTTATACGTACTGGATCTATTGAAATGCTCAGTCTGATGATCAGTTAATTCTGTCTGTCTGTACAGGGCCAACCCTGTGGCCCTGTGGCGCAGTGGTAGAGTTGCCCAGATACAATCCTGATTACGGGTGCTGTCTGCACGGAGTTGAATTGAATTGAATCCTTAATTTGTCATTCAGACCTTTCGGTCTGAACGAAATGTTGTTGCCTGCAGCCATACATGTAATAATAACAACACACAATAAACACAAATTAACATCCACCACAGTGAGTTCACCAAGCACCTCCTCGCTGTGATGGAGGCAAAAGTCTTAGAGTTACTGTCTCTTCCCTCCACTTCTCCCTCTGCGCTGAGGCGATACCCCACCGGGCGATGGTAAGTCAGTCCCGCGGTTCAATCTCCGCGGCCCGGGGGTGGTCGAAGCTGCCGCCCTCCAGTCCAGCGGACCCAGTTGTTGCCACGGGAGCTCTGGAAAACAGGCACCAGCATGTGACCTACGAGCTCCCGACGATGTTGTCCACTGGCCCGCGGCCGAGCCCCGGATTCAGGTTGCCGCCGCCATAACGCCGCCTCAGCCACCGGAGCACCGTCTCCGCCCCACACCGGGCCGCCCACACGAGAGCGTCTCAGCCCCTCACCGCGTCGTCCACACGGGAGCGCATTCCAGCCGAGAGCCGGGCCACCCACACGGGAGCGCCTTCCAGCCGGTAGCCGGGCCGCCCACACAGGAGTGTCTCAGCCCCGCGCCGTCCACCCTCACCGGAGTGCCGAGTCGTGCCGCTGCCGGAACTTTGCCGCAGCTCGAAGACGGCCAGCCTTGCGTTGGTAAGTCCTGGCTGGCTCTACCTCTGGAGCCTCGAGGTCAGTCGCAGGTTGGAGGCCGCCAGCTCTGCAATTAGGCCTCAGCTCAGGCGGGGGAAGAGAAGGAGGATACGACAAAAAAGTCCCATTCCCCCGAAGGGAGAGACAGGAAGCCCTGTTTCAGCCCCCCCCCCCCCCCCCCACACACACACATAACACCACCTAATAACCAAAAGTTTAACTGAACTAGACAAAAAAAAAAAAACAACACAAAAAAAGTAAAAACAGACAGACTGCAGGCAAGCCGCAGCCGTTTCACAGTGCCGCCACTTCCGGTACGTTCTCCCCGTGACCTGCGTGGGTTTTCTCCGGTTTCCTCATACATCCACCCCAAAGACCTACAGGTATGTAGGTTAATTGGCTTTGGTAAAGTTGTAACTTGTCCTAGTGTGTGTACGATAGAGTTAGTGTATGGCGATCGCTGGTGGGCTGAAGTACCTGGTTCTGTGTTGTATCTTAAAAATTGAAACTAAAACTAAAAAGATCAGGTAATCTGATAAACTATCAGCCCCAGTGACGTGAGACACATTGACTAATGCCCTGCATCCACACACTGGACACACGCTCCCAGCCAAACTATCTCAGCTGTCAGCTCTACATGAAGTACACAGTGTGAGTGAAGGAACAGCTTCCTGCAATAAACACACAGCTGAACCCTGAGCATAGGGCAGGGCGGAACCATCAGCCCTTCAAATAGGTGGCCTTGTTCCTTTAGCAGGCTGGCAGCAACCGTGGGAACTGTGCATCAGAGCTAGGCGAGCACATCCAGGAACTGGGAGGTGAGAGCAGAGGATATTTGGCAGAGAGCAAGGGAAGGAATAGGGTGTGTGTGGTCAGTGAAGAGATTCAGGGCACTGCTGCCACACTCAGCCAGACTGAATGAAGGAACATTATGTGAAGAAGGACAAACAAGACTTGCAATTAGCTACACAAAGAGGATTATAGCAAGTTTACAATGCAGACGGCCATTTGGCCCATCATGTCTGTGACAGTGAGGTTCCCAACAATTCCAATTTGCAGGTGGCCTCAAGTACAAAATTAAATATTTAAATAAAAAGGTTTTTGCTTCTGCCAAAATTTTAGGAAGTAAGTTCCAGATCCCCACTATTCTCATGGTGACAACACTTCATCTCATCTCCCATCTAATCCTTCAAACAATGACATGAAATCTTTGCCCTCTGCCTTTGATTCCTCTGTGGAGACAATGGGTCTTGTCTATTCATCTAAATCCCTCATCACTTTGTACACCTCAGTTATGTCTTTGCCCAGCCTCTGTTAGCCAGGTAGGTGTAAGAAAACCTGGTGAACAAAAGAAAATGAGCATCCTGTCACAACAAAAATGGAGGCAAAGAATAGGTATAGGCAGCTGGGATCAAGCGTTCTCCTGGAGGAGCTCCAACAACTGAGGATCATACTTAAGAAGGAGATCAGGAGGGGAAAAAGGGGGCAGGAGATACTGTAGATCTGGCAGATATTGTTAAGGGAAATCTAAAGATATTTTATGTACATTAAGGGAACGAGGGTGACGAGAGAGAGAACAGGGTCCCTCAGAAACCAAATAGGCCACCTCTGTGTGGAGCACAGGAGATGGGCAAGGTCCTCAATTAGTACTTCTCCTCTGTTCATAGCATTGAGAAGGACATGAACACTGGGAAAGACATTAACATGGGACAGCTAAGAGAAGTGTCTTGTTATGGTTGAGGAGGTACTGAACTTTCTAAGGTGTGTAATCTACCGAGCCTGATCAGATATATCTTACACTGTGGAAAGTTAAGAGATAATTCCAGGAGCCCTGGCTGATTTATATGAATTATCATTAGACAAGGGCGAGGTGCCGGAGATTGGAGGGTGGCTAATGTTGTGCCTCTATTTAGGAAGGGCTGCAAGGAAAACTATAGACCAGTAAGCCTAATGTCTGTGGTAGGCAGGTTACTGGAGAGGGATAAGAAATATCTACATTTGGGTAGATAGGGGCTAGTTGCGGAGAGTCAGCAGAGTTTTGTGTGTGGGAGGACGGTTCTCATAAATCTGATTTTTGAAGAATTAACCAAAAAGGTTGATAGGTAAAGCCATAGTTGGCTAAATGGACTTCAGGAAAGCATCTAAGAAGGATCCTCATGGTAGGCTGCTCTGGAAAGTTAGATTGAATGGGATCCAGGGAGAGCTAGCTGGCTGGATAGAGAATTGGCTGACTGGAAGGAAGCTGCGGGTGATGGGGGAAGGTTGTTTCTCAGACTAGAAGTTTATGACTAGTGGTTCCCTTCAGAGATTGCCGTAGGCCCCATTGCTGTTTGTGATATATATCAATGATTTGGATGAGAATATATAAGGTAAAGCTTGTAGATGACACTAAACTAGGTAATATTGAAGACGACAAAGATGGCTATCAAAGATTACAGCTGAATCTTGATCAGTTGGACAAGTAGGCTCAGGAATGGTAAATGGAGTTTAATGCTGATGAGTGTGACGCGTTGCATTTTGGGAAGTCAAACTAGGGAAGGACCTTCACAATGGATGACAGGGCCCTGGGAAGCGTTGTAGAGCAGAGGGATCTAGGAGTGCGTGTACATAGTCCTTGGAAGTGGTGTCACAGGGGGATAGGGTGCTCATGCAGACTTTTGGCACATTGGCCTTTATCAGTCAGCGTACTGAGTATAGAAGTTGTGAGGTTATGTTACAGTTGTACGAGATACTGGTGAGGGCAAATTTGGAGCATTGTGTTCAATCTTGGTCACCCGGCTTGAGGGCATGAGCTATCGGGAGAGGTTGGGCAGGCTACAACTCTATTCCTTGGAACCCAGGAGGATGAGGGATAATCTTATAGATATGTAAAGATCATGAAGGGAATAGATAAGGTACAGCATAGTCTATAACACAGAGTAGAGGAAACAAGATCCAGATGATTAGGTGAGAAGGGAAAGATTTAACAGGAACTTGAAGGGCAACTTTTTCACACAGAGGGTGGTATGTATGTGGAACTAGCTGCCACAGGAGGTAGATGTGACAGGCACTATAACAACTTTTAAAAGACACTCGGCCAGGTACATGGATAGGAAAGGTTTAGAGGGGTATGGGCCAAGCACAGACAGATGGGACTGGTGTAGGTGGGGCATCTTGGTTGGCATGGGCTGGTTGGGCAGAATGGCCAATTTCCGTGCTGTGTGGGTATACAACTCCATCCGCAGATCTTGGGACTTCTCCGTCAAGCTGACAATCAAGTCAAGTCACGAACAGTTGAGTTTAAAGATGCAGCGTGGAAACATGCCCTTCGGCGATCTCCGTACACTAGCGCTACCCTACACACACTAGGGACAATTTACATTTATACCAAGCCAATTAACCTACAAACCTGTACATCTTTTGAGTGTGGGATGAAACCAGATCACCCGGAGAAAACCCACGCAGATCACGGGGAGAACGTACAAACTCCGTACAGGTAGCACCCGTAGTCAGGATTGAACCGTGTCTCTGGCGCTGTAAGGCAGCAACTCTACCGCTGCGCCACCGTGCCACCCTTATTTAAATCAACAACTTCAAAGGAAAGTAGATGTGTGATCCAAGCATCAGCTGGGATGGAACTTTGGTGAAACAGCGGAACATCCTGGAAAAGGCACTGCTTCCAATTTCAAAGAGAGCTCAGCCACTGCTTTTGCTTGACAATATTTGCTATTTATTTCTGGAATTCTTTCCCAGAATTGGAAAGTAAATCATCACCGATCTTCCATTTCTTACAAGCCTTTGATGTATCTGCTGTGGAATCAGTCGCACTGTTCAGTTTATCATTCATTGTCAAGACAGGTGCGGCACGGTGGCGCAGCGGTAGACTTGCTGCCTTACAGTGCCAGAGTCCCGGGTTCGATCCTGACTATGGGTGCTGTCTGTACGGAGTTTGCACGTTCTCCCTGTGACCGTGTGGGTTTTTTCCGGGAGCTCCGGTTTCTTCCCACACTTTGAATAAGTACAGGTTTGTACGTTAATTACAGTAACTGTGGTAAAATTGTAAATTGTCCCTCGTATGTGTTGGATAGCGTTGGTGTGCAGGGATCACTGGTTGGCGCGGATTCAGTGGATCGAAGGACCTGTTTCTGCGCTGTACCTCTAAACTAAACTAAACTCAATTAAATGTGGTAGGAAGGAATTTCATATTTAGACATGTCTTTATATTAGAAAAATAATCAGTGGGTAAAAAAGGGCATTTACTGGAGCTGGATGTATTGGAGATGGGGAGTACTGTCGACAAAACACTCTGATGGTGGTTTATCAACCAGGTTGGTTCAGGAATGATGCATCTTCCTCTGTCAGTGGGAAAGTTTGTCATAACAGCAACCAGGATTCCCTGGATAACTGGCACAGTTTTAGCAGGATGCTGTGTTGATTTATTGGCTGTCTCTGTCCACTGTGTGCCGCTGGATCCTGACGGCCTCCCTCGCTCTCAGAGGCTGACAGCATCGCATACAGGATTCCCTCAGACTTCTGGAGGCAGGAGGGACTCTGGGCAGTTCTGCCAATATCCTGCACCTGTTTCCACAGATGGGGACGACTGTTCCAGGCATTTAATTGAGGATTTTCTCCAGCTTCCTCTCCGTCCACCTGCCTCCCACCCAGCTACAGCTGCAGTTGAAATCTCTGAATGAAGAGTGCAGCACACAGCCTATGGGATGTAACCCGCCCTCAAGTCAAGTCACATTTATTTATATAGCACATTTAAAAAACAACTCTCGTTGGCCAAAGTGCTTTACATTGGTGGAGGTACTAACGTTATACAACAGTGGTTCATGGATTAAATACAAACATCACTACATACATATAGCCCTCGTTCAGAGGACGTCAAGAAAGGCTTGGGAGCACAGATGAATTTTAAGTCTAGACTTAAAGGAATCGATGGAGGGGGCAGTTCTGATGGGAAGGGGGATGCTGTTCCACAGTCTAGGAGCTGCAACCGCAAAGGCGCGGTCGCCCCTGAGCTTATGCCTAGACGCGTGATGTTCAGTAACCCCAAGTCGGCTGATCTGAGGGACCTGGAGGTGGTGTGGGTGAGAATACTTTTCATGTAGGTGTCTGATGTTGATGTAGGTACCCTCAGCCACCTCTGCCTGCTGATGGCAAGGCCATGGCTACTGTAAACGCTAAACATTTCATTTACAAACCCCTGGGTCCATGTCTCTCTTTACTTCGGCTCGGGCGTGAGTGTGAGTATTCCCCTGGATGTCATCCCAGACATCTGACTACAATCCCAGGTCTCTGTTCAACCGGACAGAGTCTGGGTGGTCTTACACATGGCATTGTTTCACCACCCACCACCCACCATCCCCATCCTCAAACCCAGCTCCCAGCTCTGGGGCGGGCACGGTGGTGCAGTGTTAGAGTTGCCAGCAATTTCCCTCCTGGGATGAATAAAGTTCTATCCTATCGTATCATATCATTACAGCGCCAGAGACCTGGGTTCAATCCTGACTGTGGGTGCTGTATGTACAGAGTTTATACGTTCTCCCCGTGACCTGCGTGGGTTCTCACCAGGTGATCCCAGTTTCCTCCCACACTCCAAAGACATACAGGTTTTTGTAGGCTAATTGGCTTGGTATAATTGTAAAAATTGTCCCTAGTTTGTGTAGGATAGTTGTGTTAGTGTGCTGGGATCGCTGGTTGGCGTGGACTCGGTGGGCTGAAGGGCCTGTTTCCACAAAGTATCTCTAAACGAAAAAAAACCTATGACTGAGCCTGCCCTGATTTATACTTGTGTTGGGTGCTTCCAACCAGAAAGCCAGTCATCCCTTCGTTATCTGACCAGTTCATTCTTTGTTGCCATTCAACAACCTTTAACTAACTACTTTTAAAAGTATTTCAAAAGAATGCAACACGTTTTTTAGGATAAATACCTACTGTCATTCTTCTCCAAAGTCTTGCTTTTGGTAGTGTCCTGGAGATTTATCTTCAATACATTGGCAGCACGGTGGCGCAGCAGTGGAGTTGCAGCCTTACAGCGCCATAGACCCGGGTTCAATCCTGATTATGAGTGCTGTCTATACAGAATTTGTACGTTCTCCCCGTGACCAGCTTGGGTTTTCTCCGGGATCTCCAGTTTCCTCCCATACTCCAACGGCATGCAGGTTTGTAGGCTAATTTGCTTGGTGTAATTGTAAAATTGTCTCTAGTGTTTATAGGATAGTGCTAGTGTTGCTGCTCAGCGCAGACTCGGTGGGCCGAAGGGCCTGTTTCTGTGCTGTATCACCAAACTAAACTAAACATAGAGACAGCATGGAATTCTGTGAGGGCTAACTCTGGGCCAGTCATGACTTCTTCACTTGGAGGCAGAAATGTCACCCTCTGGCCAAAGGCCAAAGGTCAAAGGCCAGCTCAGTCTTTGCGAGATCAGATGACATCCCACAGCCAGCACTGGAGGCACATCTGTGGGGAAGCTCGAACCGAACAACATGCCCTGTCAATGCCGCTGTGTCTCACAGCCAAGTATCTGGAAGTGTTAAAATATTATCGGCTTTACATCATTTAATTTGACCGTAGATGGTGCTGAGACAAAAAGATTTCTCTTTTCACATATTCTGCTGCTTTTGGGATTTACCTCAGCTAAATGGGGCCAGATGTTTTATTGGAAGAATGTGAACACTAGTTGCCAACAAGCTGCTGTTTTATTCATCGTACACTGGCCAATCTTTGACATTGCCGAAGGATCATGTACTGGAGGACAAGCGTAATAATGTATGTTCTGAATGGGGTCCAGCCTGAGACGTTTATGGGGGATTATGTAAATTTAGCAATAAGCCAACAAAGATTAGAATAGACCCCATCAGATGTTATGACGTTGGGTCAGTATTACTGAAGAGATTGTGTGTAGCAGCCAGTCTCCTGTGGTGTTATATGGACAAGTTACTGTCACGCATAGGCCTCCATTACAATTGGAAACAGCACCATGGAAACTTTTAAAAATCCAACCTCAGCAGCAGATGAGTTGAGTTGAGTTTCAGTTTAGTTTGTTGTCACGTGTACAGGTACAGAGAAAAGTTTAGTTGCGTATTAACCAGTCGGCGGGAAGACAATACATGATTACTGTCGAGCCGTTCACAATGTACAGATACATGATAAAGGGGATAATGTGAATAACGTTTAGTGCAAGATACAGCCAGTAAAGTCCGATCAAAGATAGCCCGAGGGTCTCCAATGAGGTAGATAGTAGTTTAGGACTGCTCTCCAGTTGTGGTAGGATGGTTTAGTTGCCTGGTAACAGCTGGGAAGAAACTGTTCCTGAATCTGGAGGTGTGTGTTTCACACTTCTATACCTTTTGCCCGACGGGAGAGCGGAGAACAGGGGATGGCCAGGGTGCAACTCATCCTTGATTATGCTGCTGGCCTTGCCAAGGCAGCAGGAGATATAAATTTCTTGGGGAGGTGTTAGATAGAGGTTTCTTCTGAATTATGGTACCTACAGCAGAGAAATATCCAGGTACATTTTTATACCCAAGTGTGTCTGAACCAGGCACCTCTGCTTGCAAACTGCATAAGATGGACATTTAAAGGAGCAATAACTCCAAGAGAAAGGTTTGCTGGTCAGCCGTCAACTCAATGGACAACAGAAGAGCCTTGAGTGGCTGAATGGCCAGTTTGTGATCCTTTGACAGCTCGAGAGTGTTGGAGAAAGTGGGGAAGCTTTTCTTCGTATCCAGCAGGAATGAACTAATCCAACTCACAGCCTGCTTCAGTTACAAGACCGTCATCAGTAAGGCACGGGGAGCAGGACTTCAGCGTTCCATATTGGGCTTTGCCAATGTGATTTGTGTGCCTGACCTTGGAAGGTGAAACTTCTACTCCTTCTTCTTGCATGTGGCGTGCACAGCCTAAAGTTGTCGGACAACTTGTTCTATTTGATCTTATTTGATTGTGCACACCGGGTTGATTGCATTAGTCAAAACAGGGCGGACCACGTGAAGGTTGCAATCTTCCACCCCGGAAGGTGAAACTCATGACTGAGATCAACCACATGGTTGATTGAACCTGACAAGGAATGATCTGAAGACCCTTCAAACCATCAGTTGCTGTCATCCAACACGGAGATCATAGAACTAAATAAAACAAACTGATCTTTGCGTTGTCTCAAAGATTCCCTCCACAGCCCTCCCCCCATCCCCACCAACCCTATTTGCTTAAATCTTTGTTTCTTTCCCCCCAGTGCCAATAGTTTACTGCAAACATGACCTGACCATGTAATGGATGACTGCAGACATTGATTGAATATATATTTGCAAAATCCATAGAATGTCAGTCTCAAAGGGGTCTCGAACCTTGAGAATTAACCTTGACTGAAGCCCTTAATCCATTATTTAAACAACAAGCACCTTGGTCTTTATCTACTTTGACAAGAGGTTACAGAGAAGATACCATTGCTGGGAAAAGTCTAATTGGTTCCATGTTGAGGAGGAAATGATTGAAATGTTGGCTATGAGAGCTATTGCAAAACGATGATGTGTAAAACTGAGGCCATGTTGCCTGTACTGAGTGGATCTCGCACTGGAGAGGGTCAGACCAGGTTCACTTGGATGTTGCCTCGGCTGGAATGCTTCATTGATGGGGAGAGTGGGTCTGCTCCTCCTAGATGGGACATGATTGATGGATGTAAGATTATGCAGCTATAGGTAGGGTAGACTGTAGGTGCCGATAGTTATTTAAAATTAAAGGACTTAGATTTAGGGCGAGGGACAAGAGATTGAGAGGGGATCTGAAGGAGACCTTGTTCATAAAGGAATGCACTGCCTGAGAGTGGAGGAGGTAGAGTGTAGACGGCGTGAGAGGTTTCTAGACACATACTTAAATTACCCAGGCAGAGACAGCAGTAGGCCAAATGCCGGGAGACAGGATTAATGCAGAGGGGTCCCCTATGTTCGGTGAGGATGTGGTCGGCCAAATGGCCTGTTTCCATGCTGTGTGACTCTGACTTTATTTCAAAGGATTTCTCACCTACGTTGCGGCCAACGTTTTATCCCTGAAATAGCAAAATAGAGGAAACGAGTTATGCAGTCGTCACCTCATTGTTGCTTGTGAGATCTTTTTGTCTGCCTTTTTATTTCTTACATTTAGACAGCGACTATTTGGCAAGGGTTTCCTCCCACACTCCAAAGACGTACAGGTTTGTAGGATAATTGGCTGGGCAAAATTGTAAATTGTCCGTGGTGTGTGTAGGATAGTGTTAGTGTGCGGGTATCATTGGTCAGTACGGACTCAATGGGCCGAAGGGCCTGTTTCCGCACTGTATCTTCTAAACTAAACTTAAAGACTGTGCTTTCATTCATTCTGAGTGCTGGGTGCAGGTTGTCCTGGTGTATTATATAAACGGAAGTTTATTTCTCCTAAAGTGGTCAAAGATCTGAAATTTCAACTCTGTGTTACTTTCCACAGTTGCGGTCTGACCCGCTGAGCATTTCCAGCGTTTTCTGTCACCTGGTTTCAGATTTCCTGCATCAGCAGTTTGTTGATGTTCGTATGGGAGTGGGCTGTGCTTACTTTTCATTCTGACACCAAACCTTGCTCAAGTCTGGTACTTTGGAAAGAATTGTTCCTGTACATACACCAAGGGTGTGACCTTTCATAAGCTCAATGAAGCTGGATTACGCCACTCAGCCCATCAAGTCTACTCGGCCATTCAATCATGGCTGATCTATCTCTCCCTTTCAACACCATTTCCTTGCTTTCTCCCCATAACCCCGGACACCCGCACTAATCAAGTGGGATCCTTAATCCCAGGAGCAATGCTGCTGGACATTCAGATTTAAAGTAAATAGAAGGAGCTTCAAGTCCCCAGCATGGATGTTAGCAGCAGTCAATTGAAAGAAGGTGTTGCCCCACCAACAATCACCACCATTACTGAGTTCCATTATTGGACCCTTGAACTCAGCCGTAGGAGGAGCCCGGCATGTTGTTGTGACCAACCCAGGCTCATGTTCCATGGTTAGACACAGTGCTGGAGTAACTCAGCGGGTCAGGCAGAAAAGGAATAGGTGACTTTTCAGGTCAAGACCCTTCTTCAGACTGAGAGTCAGGGGTGAGGGAAATAGTTTTGAAGTCTGGGCCAAGCCTTTCTGAAAGATGTCAAGCAACAATACACGTTGGATATGGCATATCCATATGGCATATGGCATACACGTTGGATATGGCATATCATGACAATACACGTCAAGATATGTTTGCAATGTGGAAAACTGTGCCACTAAAAACAGTAGATATTGCCTCAGCTAATTACTTGAAATCTGAGTGATACTTTTTTATTTCATGGACAGCAAGATAGATAGCAAACAATGAAGATGTTATTGGATGGGATTTCGGTTAAGGAGCTAAATGGAATGCCCTGAGTTTTTGTCTCGAGTCGAGGTGGATATTGCCTTAGTTGTCACTGTGCAGCTCCATCTGGGCCAGATCAATCCTGAAAATGTCAAGGTGGTTACAGGTATCTTACATCCATTAAGCAGACCAATGCTAATCTGCCCTTATAAACCATTTGCAAGTAAGCACAGGGCAACAGTAGCAGTCTGTAATTTAGCTGCAGAGGGTAATATTTAGTCAAGGTTGTAAGAGGAGCTCCAAAGACACTTTTTATTTCTGTAAGAGATGTACTTCTGAAGGTGGAAGATGCTGAGGTCTGTGTTATGTTGCATCCAGCAGCAGCAGAATCAGGGGGACTGTAAACTGAGCTTCCTCAACTCGATTCACAGAGAAAGAAAAGTATTCAATATGATCAACAAATCAATAGTCGTCTGAAAATAGGGAATTTAAAGTAATTAATATCAATAAATATTGGTAAAAGTCAGCGATCTGTTTGCACACCACAAGGGTTTAAAAGAAGTGGCAGCTGAAGTACTAGTTGCAGTGGTTTTGAACCACAAGAATGTGATGGATTTGTGGAGGCTCTGTCTCACAGCGTCAGAGACCCAGGTTCAATCCTGACCTCGGATGTTGTCTGTGTGGAGTTTGCACACTCTCACTGTGACCATGTGGATTTCCTCCAGGTGCTTCGGTTTCCTCCCACATCACAGAGATGTGGTTTGTAAGTTTATTGGCCTCTGTAAATTGCCCCTAGCGTGTAGGGAGTGGATGTGAATGTGGGAGAACATAAAACTGGTGTTTCGTTTAGTTGAGTTTATTGTCACGTGTACGGAGGTACAGTGAAATGCTTTTGTTGGGTGCTGTCCAGTTAGCGGGAAAACAATACATGATTACAATCAAACCATCCACAGTGTACAGATACATGATGAATGGAATAATGTTTGGTGCCAATGTTTAGTAAATTAGTGATTAATGGTGGGTGTGGACTCGATGGGCCAAAGGGCCTGTTTCCATGCTATATCTTTCAATTAAGAAGTCACATTTGACAAATATGTGAGAATTTAATTGAGAGTGTAACCAACAGGGTCGACAAGGGGAAAGCCACAGGTGTTGACCATCTGCATTTATAGATAGGATCCGACAAGCCTGCCACACCAGTGTGGGACTCGTGAGCTTGCGTTAGTAATACATTAGCATGGACTGACAGTGGATTAACACAACACCAGAGGGAAAGTAAGAAAGAAATGTCTATATTTGAGGATGTCAATGTGTAACTTGGAGGAGACCACACAATTCACTGCAGGGAGTCAAATATATACAGCTCTAGTTAGTGACCAAGATGAGTGAACTAGTATTCCAAAGTCGCAACACTACAAAATCAGGAGGATAATGGCAATGCAGAGGTATATAGATTGATTAGATACTTGGACAAGATGGGGTGGCGGGGAGAAGAAAGGAAAAAGGAGGAGGAGGAGCCCGAGGGCTGAGGGAGAGATAGGAAGGGGAGGAGACAGCAAGGGCTAACAAAATTGGGAGAATTCAATGTTCATGTCCCCAGGATGCAGACTCCCCAAGCGGAATATGAGGTGCTGTTCCTCTAGTTGCTCGCTCTGGCCATGGAGGAGACCCAGGACAGAGAGGTCAGATATGGAATGGCAGGGGGAGTTGAAGTGCTGAGCCACTGGGAGGTCAGGTTGGTTAATGCGGACCGAGCGGAGGTGTTCTAAAGCAGCGGATGCAATAGATGAGGTTGGAGGAGGTGCAGGTGAACCTCTGTCTCACCTGGAATGACTGCTTGGGTCCTTGAATGGAGTCGAGGGGGGAGGTAAAGCGACAGGTGTAGCATCTCTTGCGGTTGCAAGGGAAAGTGCCCGGGGAGGGGGTGGTACGGGAGGGAAGGGAAGAATTGACAAGG
Organism: Leucoraja erinaceus; assembly: GCF_028641065.1. Lineage (NCBI taxonomy): Eukaryota > Metazoa > Chordata > Chondrichthyes > Rajiformes > Rajidae > Leucoraja > Leucoraja erinaceus. Next base: position 26,937,209 of record NC_073406.1, on the reverse strand, counting down.
GAGTTGCGGAGGGTGTGGTCTTTGCGGAAGGCAGACATGGGGGAGATGGGAAGATGTGGCGAGTGGTGGGGTCACGTTGGAGGTCGCGAAACTGATGGAGGACTATTTATTGTATGTGACGGCTAGTGGGGTGAAAGGTTAGGACTAGGGGGACTCTGCCCTTGTTGCGAGTGGGGGGATGGGGAGAGAGAGCAGTGTTGCGGGGTATGGAAGAGACCCTGGTGCGAGCCTCATCTATGGTGGGGGAGGGGAACCCCCGTCCCTGAAGAATGAGGACATTTCAGATGCCCTGGTGTGGAACGCCTCATCCTGGGAGCAGATGCGGCGTAGACGGAGGAATTGGGAGTAGGGGATGGAGTCCTTACAGGAAGCAGAGTGGGAAGAGGTGTAGTCCAGATAGCCGTGGGAGTCAGTGGGTTTATAGTGGATGTCGGTCAGAAGTCTATTCTGGTCAGAAGTCTTCCGGAGACTGTATTTACCAAGGCTCTATAAGGTGCTGGTCAGGCCACATTTGGAGTTCTGTGAGCAGATTTGGGCCCCATATCTGAGGAAGGATGTGCTGGTTCTGGAGAGGGTCCAGAGGAGGTTTACAAGAATGATTCTAGGAATGAGTGGGTTAGCATATCATGAGCACATGACAGCACTAGGCCCCTACTCGCTGGAGTTTAGAAGGTTGAGGAGGGACCTCATTGAAACTTACGGAATAATGAGAGGCATAGATAGAGTGGATGTGGAAAGGATGTTTCCACTTGTGGGAGAGTCTGGGACCAGAGGTCATAGCCTCAAAAGTAAAGTACACTCTTTTAGAAAGGAGGTGAGGAGGACCTTCTTTAGTCAGATGGTAGTTACTCTGTGGATCTCTTTGCCACAGAGGGCTGTGGAGGCCGTCAGTGGATATTTTTAAGGCAGAGATAGAAATTCTTGATTAGAACGGGTGTCAAGGGTTATAGGGAGAAGGCAGGAAAATGGGATTAGGAGGCAGAGATCAGCCATGAGTGAATGAAGGACTTGATGGTCCGCATGGCCTAATTCTACTCCTACAACTTGTGAACTTGTGAACTAACACTATCCTACACACACTAGGGACATTTTTTTAATGTTTATACCGAGCCAATTAACCAACAAACCCTACATCTTTGGAGCATGGAAAGAAACCGAAGATCTCGGGGAGAACGTACAAACTCTGTGCAGACAAGCACCCATAGTCAGGATTGCTACAGCAGGATGGTCAAGAGAAAGACCTTCCAATTCTTTACAATAAGCCAATAACCAAATCTGCGGTATTGCAGAATCAAGTTTGAATTCTGCAATATATTTAGCCCTCTGGGAGGATTATTTTGTTAAAATAAATTATTATTGCTTGAATTGGATTCATGTCTGAATACAATAACATACTTCCTCCCTTGAATGACTTTGGCAGTGAGTGAAGCATGGACTGTTCCACGGCTTGAAATCACAGAGCTTTAAAATCTTCACGTAGTCACTCACGTGACTCGGAAGTAAAATAGTAAGATTAAACGTGAACTTGCAAGTTTGAAGTTTGATCTTTATTTTATGAGGAGTTACGATGAGTGGTTACGTGTCCTCCGCTCCCGCCCTCAATTATAAAGGTCAACTGGTATCTTAGTTCTCCTTGTCTTTATTATGTTTACTTCAATTACTATTTTCTGTGATTCCACACCGCTGCTTTGAAGAATGTCGCGCACGTGTGCTGGCGGGGTCTTCACGTAATCCCTCATCGTAACTCCTCATAAAATAAAGATCAAACTTCAAACTGGTAAGTTCTTGTTTAATCTTACTAGTACTAATAATACATACTGAGTAAGCTTTGACATATCTATATATTTAAGCAATATTATGTCTACTGAACATAGCAGTTAGTTTGAGACTGCTATTGAAACTACCTTCACCCCTCTCTGTCTGTCTTTGTCTGTCTCATAGCAGTTAGTGTGACACTTGGTGTTGTTTTACTCTCGACAGTGTCTCAATATTAGGTGACAGGCTGGAAGATGCCAGATGCAAGATGCCATCTAAATGGGCATCAGTCAGTCTCTTTCTTAATTTAATCTTCGTGTATTTCATTTTTGAGAAGAGTTGCTCGCACATGTAAATACCGCCGAACATTCATGTCATTTTTTTTGTGTGATCTACCTGAGTTGGATGATCAGCCATGATCATATTCAATGGTGGTGCAGGCTTGAAGGGCCGAATGGCCTACTCCTGCACCTATTTTCTATGTTTCTATAGTGGTTAGTACTCTGCGTTGTGTCCGCAACAACCGCGGTTCGAATCCGAGTCACGGCCGGCCATATCATATAAATTTATATTTCAGCTGCTCAGGGATATTCAACTCCCTCCTTCTGCTGAATCACAGGGTTGCTGCAAGTGGTTGCCGGTTCTCCGTTGCCTCTGCTTTTTCCTCGGGACATTCCATCTCGCATTCATACAGATAGAACCAGTGGTGAATTTCGAAATGAACCGTACAACAGATTAGCAGACATGATAATATTATCGGGATCTTCAGGTATTTATCACTGATCGCTACCCGGCCCCGCGAAGTGCAAGAGACAAAATCACCCGGGTTACATCGGCAAAGACATAGGAGCGCCGTTCACTGAACCGGCCGCTGCTGGCTACGCTGCAGGGTAGTTTCCAACAACAGCCGTGTCTGGAAGCCGCCTGCCACAGATTATCTTCATTAAACTGACAATGTTGGAGCGGCTGACATGCTAGCTGAAGACTGTTCACAGGCTCCTGCCATTAAACCTTGTTTAGCTAAGTGCCTGTCTGCTGGTAAATAATTTCTCATCATCGTGCTAATAATATTTTGTCCTGATGCACGTGACCGAGGGCTGTAGGTTGCCGATCCGGCCCCCTGCATTAAACGATGATGTCTGCTTGTGTTTAACAGGGTGTCTATCCACAGTGAGCACTAGCTAAACCATGTGGGCCCAGGCTAGTCTGGGGCATACACTTGCCATTCAAGGTGAACGCTTGCCAACCAGGCTGTGACCTGGGTGAGTTCCCACTGTCCTGAGAAACTGCACACTATCCCAGTGCATGCCATTCAATGTGGACAACCAGGTGAGGCCACAGTGACCAAGGTGAGCAAACACTAGTTGCATGAACACTGCCAACCGGGGCAGTGTTCACCTTCTAGTAGGTGAGCACAAACTGCCTGGGTGAGGAGACACCATCACCAAAGGACATTGGCCGGGGTGGTGGTGGAGGCAGATACGATAGTGGGGTTTAAGAGGATTTCAGATAAGCACATGTTAGTGCAGGGAATAGAAGGATATGGATCATGTACAGGCAGATGAGAACATTTTCACCAGGCATCAT